>NC_056731.1:1925305261-1925440261 GCF_019279795.1 Protopterus annectens | reverse complement strand
CATTTTCTTTCTGTTTCATCACTTCTTTGGGGTACATAACATTTAATGCCCTCTCCTTAACATTTTCTTAGGATTTAGTATCAGTGCAACAACTTGGTTTCCAACCACAGACACCTTCTCCTATTATGGTCCGCACTCTTGTACCAAGTCAAACTAAATTAAAAAATTAAGTATCCTTTACAAATGCTGACTTCTTCAGGATGTAGAAAGAAGAAACATTTATGTAGTATTATAATTTGTTTATTTTTTTAACTTGGGTAGAACACTGATCTCCATGAAGTTTTTTCACACTCAGCCTTCAAAAGCTGCCTGCTTAAGTGACTTGCTTGGAGTTAAACAGCTGCATAATTGGAGGCTGAAGGATTCAATCCTTGAACCACAAGAAGCAGCTCATTAACAGCACATAATGATAACCCTCTGCACCAAACGCCACAGTTTTCTTTCTGCCTCCTGCAATTTGTGTAATTCAGCTTATAATGAGGCTAGTAGTACCTCTTAACCTTAAACATATGTTTATTCAGTAATTTAGTAAGGGGGCCAAGAGGTGAGAGTGCCCCCTCCCCATAAGCAATATCACTTTAAATACAGGCTATAGAAAGGAAGTGCTGATAACTTTATTAAAAATCTCTAAATCCATTTCTTCCACAATTAAAGAAAATATAACTGAGTTAAGTTTATTCTATTTATCAATGATCTAAACACAGCAGCCAAAGAGACCACTATAGTACAATACACCAATGACTCCACTCTAATATTTGCTAGGACACTACCTGTGCTCTAAAAACTCACCCAGAAATACTTCTCCTCCAGAGAAGCTTGAATAGACAATTCACAAATCCCCCCCCCCAAAAAAAAAAAACTCACACCAAACTATTACATTTTATTATTAATCGCCACCTGAGGGCAGCCACGGTGGTGCAGTGGTTAGCATTGCCGCCTCACAGCAAGAGGTTCTCTGGTTCGATCCTCAGCTGGGGAGCCTTCTGTGTGGAGTCTGCATGTCCTCCCTGTGGTCACGTGGGTTTCCTCCGGGTGCTCCGGTTTCCTCCCAAAGACATGCTGTAGGTGGATTGGACACTCTAAATTGGCCCTAGGTGTGTGTGTGTGTGTGTGTGTGTGTGTGTGTGCCTTCTGTGGAAGGTTGGGCGCCGGGCTGGCAACTCGACACCGTAAAACTCCATTGCCAATCATGAGCAGACAAGATGATCTGCTGTGGTGACCCCTAACTGGGAAAAAGCCGAAAGAAGGAGAATTAATGGCCACCTGAAATTTGATATCTACCTTTAACAAGCCATAAAGAAGACACACCAAAAGCTAGCCTGCCTCTACAGAGTAAAACATTATCTTACTGACACTAACAGACAAGACGCAGCCACTTCTTTTCACTCCCCACACTATTATATGCCTGTCCTGTCCTAACCAGTCTCAGCTCCTCTCGATCAGCCAAACTAGAACGATGCTACAATAAAGAAGCCAAATTCACAATTTACCAGCAAAATAGATCATATCACTGTGTATCTAAAACAATTAAACTGGCTTAAACTAAATAATTTTGTATTATTATCACAGTTAATTACAGCCATCAAGCTACTGCATAACCCTGAAAAATGTCCATCTCTTTTCTCCATCATTCAGCCTTACACTATTAAGAGACCTCTGCATTCCACTGACAAATCATTATTCTCCATAACTAAATCTAACAACAATGCAGGATATTCCCTGTATTCACACTGAACTGCTAACAGCTGGTATACCATTCCACTCCAGTTAAGAACACTGCGCAGTCTGAAAGACTTCAAACACCATCTGAAGCAACACCTGATAGATAAATGGCTCTGCACTTACACCATCCCTGGTTAAACTGCTACTAATATAACTGCATGAGTTTGTGCCATAACTCTCCGCTGCACAAAATTTAGTGCACTATTAGCACAACTATACCTTCGTCTAGCATGTCATTTCCTTTACCTTTCGTATGCCTCCTCCCCCTTTCTTTCTTTGACTGCTCTAACTCTTTATATTATCTTCCTGTGTCATAGATTTTGGACAAGTCTTTAAAGTAACATATTTTCTTACGTAAAACTTGACAATTTATGCATACTGATAATAATACATTATATGTACTTCCCTGTAGTTAAAAAAATCTTCATATACAACCCATGTAACTTCTAATTTTGATCAAAACTGTTTGGAGATTATGCAACTGATGTCTATAATGTCAATATAATGGAGCTTTTCTCCATGGGCCTCCACTGAAAAATTCAGACTTTCCCAGTAAATAAATGCCAATCAAGCAATCGATCAGTAATAAATAATAAATAAGAGGGCTGGGAGTGCTAAAAGTCAAACATGTTATTTCTTCACTTCAGGTGTTCCTTTCATCAGTCTTCTTTCTGCAGGCTGAGGACAGCAGAGATGGAACCAACTCTTTTGTTAGGAATCTATAGGTTCATAGGTTAGTACTAGGCTAACTGCCCTTGCGAGCCATTTTAAGCCTAGCCAATTATCCCTTGTGAGACTCAAACCCAATGGGATAATTGAAATGAGTTAAGATAATCAGAAGCCATTACGGCACAGGCTCAAAGACAACAAGAATTTATAGCTGTAAGATCATGAAAGACAAATCTAGTGGTACTGACTTGTAACCAGGATGTTAGATCAGAAAGGGAATGTGGCCTTGGTCTTCCTAGAATATGACATTAGCACACAACAGATAAGTAAATAAATTAGACTTGGAGACATCCCTGTGCTGATAGCATGGGTAAAGCACCGGCTACACAATAGAACACAGAGATTCAGAGTAAATGGAGCCTAATAAAATGAAAGTTTGGAGTTAACTGTGGTATGACAGTCAGTACTAATGTAAGTGTTAGTGTTTTTATAAGTAACTATGCAGGAGGCCTGCAAGAATACCTCGTCATTTTGCTTATGACCCAAAATAATCAAAATATGTTGGCTATGAATTAATTAACAAAGCTGATAGACAGTGTTAAGACAAAAGCATTCTGTTGTGAAGTATGTTTAATTAACTTCCAGCTTAAGCTGATTCTGAGCTGCTCTCTCATGTTAGCTCTGCTGCTTACACAAAACTGCATGAAAGTTTCTGTATTATTTGAAAGTTTAGAGTTCTTATTAAAGTTGTTAAATCATTTAAGGAATTTAGATTTTATTTTCAGTGTATAACACTTTTGATTTATATTGCAACAAAGTCACTACATCTGAAGCATCTAGTGCTTGTATCGATCCGAGGAATAGAAGGAAATAAATAAGACACTTTGTATCTGGTGTGAAAGTTTTACCCTAGAAGGATTACTATGAAAGAATTGAATGTTTTTATTATTCATAACAATATTAGAAATGAACACAGAAGAAAATCACATTTCTTTGTGTTTGCAGAAATGAAATCTACAGTTTAATAAAGAGCCTCATAATGCCTTCAAATGCAGTTAAAACACATACATGCAAGTGACATGCTTATTATAGAATGTTTAATCCTAATCTTACTGAAATTCTACTGAGATATGCATTTCAGTCGTGTATTATGATGCTTATTGACTATATGTCATAGTATGTAGCTGAGTTGAGAAAATTAACCTATGATTGTATGGACATACACTACAGCACATGCAAAGGCTGGAATGTATGTGGAATAAATGCTGCATGCATACAGAGAAAGTTAATATCAGTAAGCAAGCGACATTTGAAAATGCCCTAAGTATTGTTTTGGCAGTGGAAACAGCAAACAAAAATGTGCATGAGCTCCTGAAAGATGTAAGATGGTGGCTGTCTTGTGAACACTGTGTCAGCGCGGCTCCGAAGAAAACGGCAGGGACACAGCAATTCAATCAGTGCAAACATGGTCAACTAAGCTCCAGCATGACTTTAAAGGCTAGTTAAACCACTCGCTAACTAGAAGGCTTCAAAAATGGCGAAAAAAAGGAAAACAAATAAATAACCATGTAGAGACTTACCTATGAGGTGCTGGTGACTTCCCAGGTGAAACTCTGATGCAATGGTCCACAAAATTGATTAGCCATACATTACCAAGGGGAATATCAGGATGGCAAACAAGAATGATACTATGGACTTACAAATATCTAAATCTAAATTCTCATCTATATACACTCCAGAAAAAGAAATTATTTCCAAATGACTGAGAACTACCAGACAACTGGAAGGCCAAAAGGGCATAAGTAAACCGAAAGCGGAACATTTCCCAGACTTGGAAGACTTCAAAACAGTGCTATAACCATTACAATCAGTAATTCAACAATAATCAGACCAACTGCAAACATTTGGTAGCACAATGACCTGTATAGTGGACAGATTAGAAAAAAATCTGAAAATAAAACATTAGAAAAAGAAATAAAAATCATTCAGATATTAGAAATCACAATCTAACACTAAAACTCTTCAGGAGCTGCAACAAAAAATCCTAGACCTAGATTCAAGAAGCAGGAGAAACAACATTTTGGTATGAGGAATACACAAAAACTAACCAAAGTTTTATACCAAATTATTGGCTGCTTCCTAGAAAACCAGGCTGAATCCAACCAAATCATTACTGAGAAAGCACATCATGCATTAAGAACACCATGGTCACAAGATAAACCGAGACAGGTATAGATGACAGTCTTAAATTACCAAGATACCCTTAAAATCTTATCGGTTGCTAAACTGAAAAAAAAGCACTAACATGGAACGGGAACAAAATTACTTTCTCCCAGGATTTACCATAGCAAATCAAGCAGGATCAATAGAGACTGTCACAGTTTTGTTTGTTTTTGATTGCAAGGGAGATCAAGTTTTAGATGAGATACCCCTCTACTTTGGTATTCCAGGAGAAGTGAGATAAATTCTCTGTGGAGTCAGTTAAAGATGCAAGACAAGCCTTCATAAATGCTTTCAACAAAATACCTGAAGTTTGACTGTTGAACTTTTATAAGAAGACCGCATACAAATACTAATGGATGTACTGGTTATGGAGGAAACCAAACTGTGTTAACCAAAGAACTGTAAGTTTGGGACAAAATAATAGCTGTAATGTGTTTTGTATTTCAATATTATCTGCATTGGTTTAAAACTCTTAATGACCAGGAAGTTGACGGGGTTCTGTCTATATATGACAGTGTTTTTACAGTGCACTTTCTTTCATTTTCATGGGGGGGGGGGTCCGTGTGAAAGTGCTCTCATGTACCGGAGCCATTTTCTGTATGTGAAGGTTAGCATTAAGTTGGTCTTGAATGAAATCTCCTTGTTAATAGCATTATTTAATGTCTGCATACCGAATATCAGTGGAACCAAATTACCATAAGTTTGGGATAAAATATTATATGTAACGTGTTTTGTATTTTTATATTATCTGTGCTGGTTTTACATTTTCATTGACTGCGTTGGTCACCGGGGTTCTGTTTATATATAACAATGTTTCTACAGTGCACATTCGTCTATCATTCACGGGGGGGGGGGGGGGCTATGAAAGTGCTTTAATGTAATGAAGCTATTGTTCTTCCTATGTGAACGTCAGCATTAAGTTGGTCTTAAAGAAAATCACTCTGTTATCAACATAAACTTACGACCATATACTGAATATCAGTGGATCAGTGGATATATTCTAAACATTAATTTCTAAGATTTGCCAACTAAATAATTGTTCCTTCATTACAAATTATGGGTATAACTGCATATGTGCTTTGTACTAGAGTATTGCCTGTGCTGACATAACCGTTGAATTAAAATTCCCCTTTATATTAATGAAAACTACCTGAAACACTATGATGTAGCTGGCATGCAGACTATGCTGACCAGTTCCTTGGAAAAATGTTCTTGGTTTTGATAGGTATTCATTCAAAGTGGATGGACATGTATAATATGTATGGTATGAATTTTGCTACTTTTTATGTAGGTATTAGAAAACTGAGACAAAGGTTTAGCACAGATGGTTTTCTAGAAATGCTACTGTTTGCTAACTGATGCATTTTTAGTTATGTAGCTTTTGCAGATTTTATGAAACAAATTAAATCATCATATAACAACTGTAAGATTTCAAATTTAATTCCTAGTTTGTCAGGTAGGACTACATAGCCTTTGAAGGAGGTAATAAAGAAAATGAATAATAATAATAATAATTGTCAAGAACGGAGATACTGCCAGCCCAGCTAGCTGGAATTTTGTAAATAATTATATGTCATTTGTGACTATCAACATGATTCATATGTTTGTGTTACAACTGTATTAAAACTGCATGTTATGTGTATATCAAACCACTGGTACAGAATGTTGTGTTGTAAAGGTATTTTACAAAGAAGAGATATTTTGTAAAGTACTAAGCTAAAATGTAACCATGGCATGCCCTATTGGAATAAAACAGAAATTTACCTGCATTATTGTAATTGTTTAGATGTAAATATTTTAACAATGGAAACTGCAACACAAGAAGTTAACATCAGAAAAATTGATGAAATTAAATTACTTTATGACAGCAAGAGACAGGATGTCTATACTAGGGGGCTCTCTGTGTTGTATTGAAAGAGATATAATTGCTAGGCTTGAGATGTAGAAGTGTTTTATTGTTTTATGACTTCCAGGATCTGCAAACATCTGAGAAAAAGCCTTTGTTTATGTATTTTCACAAGTAGATGCTAAATGCTACCAGTTGCATCAGTGGGGGGTTTCTCCTGGGATAGTCAGATGACAAGAATTGGTTTCATTCTGCAAGCTATCCCAGCAGTAATATTTGGTATATTAACTTAAGAACTCTCTGAGTTCTTAAGTTAATATACCAAATATTACTGCTGGGATATCTGCGGTGGTGGTGCTGCAGTAGCGTTGTCGCCTCACAGTACAACGCTGTCCGGTTCGATTCTCAGCTAGAGCGTCTTCTGTGTGGAGGCATGCGTGAATGGGCGTACCTTCATTGAAGGTTGTGCTTCAGGGCTGGCAACTCGGCAAGTAAAAATCTACTGCCAATCATTAGCGGACTGGAGTTCCACTGTGGCGACCCCTAACTGGGAAAAGCCGAAAGACACAACAACAACAACCTAAGAACTCTGAGAGAGAGAGACTAAGCTTTTTGTATTTTGTCTTTGACCTGACAGCATCAGCTGGAAGACCCACTCAACATATCTTTCATGCTTGCTGTGTAAGTAAGTCTAGGGAACAGTATAATTCTTTTAGATATAGTCAGAAATATAGCAGAGCTTAATTTAAATGTTTTTTTCTTTATTTATTTGAGACTCTCCTGCAATGTTGTTTTAAATATTTCCTGTGATTTTGAACTCTGATGTAACTGTAATTATATACTGAGTATTTTCTTGTTGTTTTATTATTTATTATTAAATATATTTAAACATTTCATTGTGGCTGATATTTGTGAGATATACTTACCTTCTGAGAGTAATTGCATACTTATTTGGTGACACTGTGGGCCATTCCTAATAGCCTCGCTCTTGGTCAAACTACCATTTGTATTAATAGTAACATTACACAGTAAGATTGGACACCCTTTGTTAAGGGCCTTAAAGTAGCTAATCAGGAGTGGCTGGTGGGAGTAAAAACTACCTTATAGTCTGGGCAGAAGAGGGCATAGCTAGTAAACCTGTGCCAGCCTTTCCTAGGTGTGTGCATGTGTGCATGTATGTATAAATCAAATCTCAAACAGTGTGTGTGCCAGCTGCTTGGGCAGGGACACAAAACACTGTTTCGACAGAGTGTGCTGGTGGTCTTGGCTTGGCCACTCAGCTGAGATTTCAGCTCTATATCTGTGCCAGTGGGGAGTCTTACTGGAGAAAGAGGGAGAAACCAGTCCCAGACTGGCTGTGGTCTCTGTGTGCTGTTAAGGGAAATTGCACTTTACTGTGCGTGTACTTGTCATCCTTCCAATATACGTCCCCCACTGGTGTTAGTAGTGAGGATTGAGGATCCTTGATTACTGTTGCCAGTGGTGGGGACATCACAATAATAATATGAAAATAAGACTGTTAAAGTACTTGTTCCCTTCCGGAATTATCCTACAGATGAGTTTATATCCAGAAATGCATATGCCAAAATGACTGAGGTCCATACCTGACTTACTTTTAACATATTTACAAGAAAATAAAACAAGGATCTACTTTATTAAATAAAACATCAACTGCATAGGTTTCCAGTACTTGATTCTGATCATTCAAATCACACCATACTTGCAATCTGCAGCAAAGCTGGAATTTTTTTTTTTTTTTACAGGGAGTCAAGCCCCTCCCTGCACCCTGCAATGCAGGAGGGGATGCAAGCCTCCACACTCCTATAATATACTGCTTCTGAGATCATGCAAACTAAGTGAAAGTATATTTACATTAACAGTCTGTACATTTAAGTCTCTTGTACTTTAATGCACAGATGGGTACTCAGGAGATGAGCCATGAGCAACTGCAAGCTGAGTAAGTGAAAGCAACCCAATTTAAATACATGAGGATGATGGTTCAGAGTAGATACAAAGAATTGTTTTACAGAAATGGTAGCAGATTACTGGAACAGGGAGATAACAGGGTCAGACTCAATAAAATAATTTGAGAATGCATGCAGATGAAAACTGTACATGTTCACCTTTGTATACTCAGCTTATGGCTGAAAAGACTCCTCTGGGCTAGCCGAACTCATCCGTTGTCATACGTACAAATAAATACAAAAGTGCATGAAACAAATCTAAGACAATTCTTATTAGGGTGATAGAAAATAAATAAACTACTAGACAAGCAGGTTATGCAGCTTCCACAATAAGCAGGTGAAGGAAAATACTGAGCAGACCAAGAGTTCTTTGTTTACCATGAAATCCACCCTTCATTGATCCTGGAAAGCATAATACCTTAATCATTGTGGTGACTGTTGCTTCAGGCCAAAGGTAAACTGCACTGATCCCATTTTGCTAATATTTTGTGTTAGTGCAGCTGTTTGCTCTATTTAATCTTGTTTGCTCAATAACGTAATTGGAAAGTTATTTATTATTTTTTACAGAGAGCAGTCTGGGGCTGTTTAGAAGTGCAATGCTATGCAGAAGGATGTTAATAGCTGTTTGACTGAGTTTCATGCAGGTGCTCGTGGTATTCATTCAGAAGGAGAAATCTGTGAGGAAGTTAGACTACAATGAAATATAGAGACAGTAGCACACCCTGCCTTCATCTGAATATCATTCACAGCATAAAATGTCATTTTTTTCATAATAAACATTTTAACTTCATCTTATACAACAGAGAGTGTCTATATCTGAAAACAGACACCATGCCCTTTCTTCACACTTACAGTCTTAGGTTGGGTGAGGAAATTAGCACTGAACTAGGAAGGAATGAGTGGAAATAAATAACTGAAAAGAAGTGAATGGGATGTAGCTATCTCCTACTTGAAGGCTAAATGAAGCTGCACTGTAAAGGCAAGAAAACCAGGACAGGGAACAAAGATGGGATAGAAGAGGTGGAAGCAGGAAGAAAAGGAAAGGTGAAACAGCTGCACAGAATGTATGGCTAAAGTTATAGTTTACAAAATTCTGGGGGAAGAACAGCTTGTCCTGTAAACGTGATCACAACTGAAGAAGAAAATCAGGTGAGGATGAGGAATAAAGAGTACGCTATCAAACAATAGTAAAAACGTACTAAAGCAACACAAATCAGAAAAGCCCAAAGAATTTAGGCCAGTTTCAGTCCTACTCACCCTAGACAAAATATTTGAAAAATGACCCTTTACCCAGCTTACATAATGTACGAAAAAACTATAGCGGACATTCATCACATCAGGTCCTATTCTCATTGCCTGACAAAAGCCTTCGAACTGGTGGACTATCAGCTTCTAATGAATTCAGAGCAGTAGCTAGGTCATCTGGCAGTCTGGAGCAATCTCCTTAACTGGCACCTCCTCAACCCCCCACCCCCACCCCACGCACACACAAAACTAAGGACCAAAAAACAAAACAAAACAAAAATATCTGTCAGTTAAAATACAGAATTAAGGCTATGAGCTGTTCATGAGCTCTCCTGTGGATAAAAGTTTGATTCCCTCAGCCTACTTTTGCCTAGTGTGAGACTTTGAGCAAGTCATTTAACAAGACTGAACTGTAACAAAGTTCAGCATTTGCTAAAGGGGCACAGAAAGACTGCCAGCTTTCATTTAAGAACCCACTGACACTACTGTAGCTTCTTAAATGAATGTGTTTAGTAGTTTGCTGTGTTAGCAACTGCAGCATAAGTTCCTTCCTGCAGTTCATAGCACACTCAGCTAATAAATGCATTCATTTAACAGGCCATGTTATCATCCATGGCTTCTTCAGCTAATGTTGGTGTTGTGGTTGCTCTCCGATAGCAACTGCAGCTCATCCCCCCTAACAGATTGTACCTAGAGCAACCATTCCTTTCACCTCTCCCATAGTAACACTTCTGATTAAACTCCCTAACCTCAGCGGGAAAAAGCCATGACTGTCTTCTGTGGTTCAGAAGCTTCATTGACAGGAGAGACTAAGTCCAGACAGGATCCTTGTTCCCT
Source organism: Protopterus annectens (assembly GCF_019279795.1). Lineage (NCBI taxonomy): Eukaryota > Metazoa > Chordata > Ceratodontiformes > Protopteridae > Protopterus > Protopterus annectens. Next base: position 1,925,429,755 of record NC_056731.1, on the reverse strand, counting down.
TCTTCCTCAGCCCTAATCAAACGAGTACCTCATTGATCAATCTTATCCTCTCTACTAATTCTCATTATGTGCCGTTCACCTATTCATGGACCTCCTATTGCTTGATATCATTCTACATGAATATAAAATAGTTATTTACAGAATCAAACACAGCATCCACATACAACTCACACCCAGTTTTCCAAGCCAGCAGAAGCATAGAGGCTCCAGCCAAAAGTTAAAAAAAAAGAACAGCATTGATTATTCCAAAAACACACTCTGAATGTAGAAAACATTGTTTATCTCAGCAAAACAAATGTAAACACATATAAACCCCCACAGAATATTGAACAAAAACATATTTCTGTGGATGCCCTGCCTTCTCCCATGTAACCTAGAGCCTCAATTTTGAAGTATACTTTTAAAACCTCCTGCATAGTGACATCATCAAAAGCAGGTAAAAAAAACTTAAAAGGAGAACACCTGAAAATATTCACAGGTATTCATTTCGTCCAGGATACAACAAAGTTCCAAGTTTTATTACCCAAAGCTTCTTCTTTAGTGTTAATGCAGAATGCAAATCATCTTACATAGATAGAAATGGATGATCCTAAAAAGGAGAGGGATCTAAAGGAGGAATATAAAGGTGATTACAATGGGGGGTCAGAAGTGGCTAGCAAAGGTAAGATAGAAAAGTAGAAGGAAGAGGCCAGTGGTAGCAAAGCCTTTATCAATATAATGAAGGATTATGTTACAGGAATTGTTAGCTGGGCAGCAAAGGGACAGAAGAAATATTTATTTGGAAAGAAAACTCCAGATATGATGTTGAATACAGCAAGGCAAACCTTCTTAAAAGCTGTTCAAAAAGAGATGATCAACTACCTTTGGCTGTAAACATAAGGCCAAATGATTTATCTAATGAGACAGTGGAGACGATGAAGCTAAGTACAGTGGCTCTAGAACTGGACTGTGGTGAACAGATAGTCTTATCTATGTCTAACGCAAAGAATGTAAGAGAAAAAGGAAATGAAACTGAAGGTTTGGTCCAATGGTCACAGATATGAAATAGAGACTAAGTGGGGAAGTATGTAGGAGGACCAGGGTTTTGCACAAAGAACAACCTGCTTCTAATAGTACATGCATAGTTGCACATTTTTAAGTTAACCATTTGTCAGCCGATTAAGTGGATTAATTCACACTAGACCCTTTCCAGCTATGACTTAGACAAAATAACCTGTCCAACAGATGCAGATGTAATAAACATTGTGTGCAAATATACAGTATACAGTCTACAGTATACAGTTTTTTTCACTAGCTTAGTTTGGCATTCTTAACTTCTGAAGGTCAAATTACAAACATAGAGAAAGCCCCCTGCTTAGGCACTGTTAGAGTCATACAAGTACAAGAACAATTTTAGCTTCATGTGGTACTTAAACCCAACATCTTTAGCATGATGTACTCATGCCACAGTCACTTGACTAACAAAAGTGTCTGGAATAGATTAAAACAGAAAAATAATATCTTATTTTTATTGAATGACTTCTTGCAGTAGTTTGATTGAAAATTATTGGTCTGATACTTGATATCCTGAGAAGCCTTTTCTTTTATTGGATAACTTACTGTTAGTTGTGGTAGGGTTATTGTTAATGAGGCATTATAAGTTTTTGTCAGGGTGGAGGCTTATTGTGTAAGAAACATCGTAAGAGCCTACTAATCTGAAAGCGGATTGACTGCTATAAACTAGAGCATTTACTTGACCATATACTTGGATAATATATTATATTAAAAGCACACGCAGACTGAACCATGGAATGAGATTTAGAGGAGAAGAAAGCAGAAAGGTGGGTGTGATGATACAATATATTGCCAGCTATGCCAGGAAAAGTAGGGCAGTGGATGTGTGACACATGCCAGCACAGCTAGCTGGAAGTTTGTAAGAATTATATGCCATTTGTATATCAAACTGATTTGTATGGATGCTTGCATTGAAAATGTATTTGTAAAATTGCTCATGTTAAAAATGTAATAAATTGAAAACCAGACGTGAAACAACACCACTGAAGAAGCCAGAGAGTAATATTCACACGTTTCATTCAATTTTAATGACCATGAACTTCTTCAGAAAAACCATTACATCTCAGTTAACTTATTTAAATACCATTCAAAACAATCATGTGATCCAAAATAGCCAATGTCGGCTTAAAACTTTTTGTAAAAACATCACATATAAAATCTTTCTTTTTACATACTTGAATAAGAGATTCACTTGTATCTTACTATCATAAATAAGGAAAAATCATAAAATACACTGATTATAATTTCTGTGCTTGTAAAAAACACTTTATGTTAATAACATCATTTAACCCAGGTGGCTGGTCTGCATTGAGCTTAATCTGCCACAATGCTTCTTTACATTCTAATTTAACCTTAAAATTACCTGAAAACAAATCATCATCAACTTTCTCAAGTACTGAAAATCTAAATTTTTTTGAAATCCTTACATGATGCAGCATGTTTTGCCAGTGCATTTGATATGTCTTTTTTCTTTATGGCTAAAATGTGTTCATAAATGCGTCTATTCAAAGTCCTGATAGTTTTCTCTGTATAGAAATGTTCACATGAATCAGATAAAGCAATATAAATTACATTCTGTGTTTTACAAGTAAAATGCCCTTTACTATCTATAATTTTGTCAAAAGTTTTCAAAGATACTGTGTTACTGCCCGATATATATATATATGCATTGTTTGCAACAATTACAAGGGAATGTACCATAATTAGTAACTTCAACCTTTGTTTGTCCACAGTTCTCTAAAATACTCTTTAAATTAGTGATTTTTTATATGTGAATGTTGGAACCTTACCTATGATGTTACTCAAGTCATAATTACCTAATATCACTTTCCAATTGTTGAGAATAGTATTCTTAATAATAACCATCTCAATAACAATGGGAATGGGAAATGCTAATCTATAGGCTCTATCTTCCTTGTTAGTGCTGTACATTGTCCTAAAATCTGTTGAAATTTTAAGTAAAATGGGGCATGCTTTATTAGTCCTTAAGACTAATACCTCCCTTAGAATATTTTCAAGCCAAGTGATATCGTAACCCCTGTCCAAGAAAAAATAGTAAGTTTTTGTGCTTCTTCAAAAAACATGTCATCCCTACTAGTCAGTCTACTCAATCTAATAAATTGTCCTTTAACCACACCACGCTTCATAAAATCAGGATGTAAATTATCGTGTTGTAGGTATTGGATTACAAAGGTAGACTTTCTATAAATGCTACTTTCAAAACTTGTCCTGTCATTGTTCAGTTTCAAATGTAAGTCTAAAAAGTTGATGTTTTCCCCAAAATGACCAAGGCTAAATCTCAGAAAAATTGTAGATTTGTTTAAATAATCTACAAATGTGTGGAAAGAGTCTAAATCTCCACTCCATAGAAAAAATAAATCATCTATGTATCTCTTGTAGAACAAAAAATTTTTTTAACCAATGGATGTGAATATAAAGACTTAATTTCCCACATAGCCATCCCTAAGTTTGCAAAACTTGGTGCAACTCTAGAACCCATAGCGATACCAGAAGTCTGCTGATAACAATTACCTTCAAATAAGAAGAAATTATTTTCCAAAACCAAACCCATTAAGGTGCATATAGTATTGACTAAAGTATTTTCCATATCAGTGTAACCACTCAAATATTCTCTTAAAAATTCAACACCTATAGTTTGGTTAATACTTGTATATAATGATGTCACATCTAATGATGCAAAATAGATATATGTACCTCTTAGATCAAATTGACTTAAAAGTTCTAGCAAATGCCAAGAATGTCTTTAATATGATTTTGTTTTTGAACTATAGGGTTTAACCACTTATCTAACCATATTTTAATGGATTCCGTTTTAGAAAAACTGGCTGACACTATTGGTCTAAAAGGTATTTCTTTACTCTGTTTATGTATTTTAGGAATACCAAATAGTGTAGCCAGCTTTGGAAACTCAATAGTCAAAAAATCATAAGTAGTGTTGTCAATATTACCTTGAGTGAACAAGTCAAATAAAAGGACATCCACCATTCGAAAACTCCTGGTAATATAATATTTCATAACTATCTTATAACAGTTATCGTCACTCAACAAGGCATTCATTGCTGAACTATAGTCAGTAGACTTCATAATGACAATAGTGCCTCCCTTATCAGCTTTCATTATGCGCCAATCTTTGTTGTTAGCCACATACTCTAATGCTTTGTGTTCAGCAGATGTCAAATTAGGCCTACCATAATATTTGTGATCTTTTATTTTTCTAAACTCTTGTTCACACAAATTGCCAAAAACCATTAAAGTGGAATTTAGTAAAGGATTGTATGCACTTCTTTTTCTACACATATTCTCAAAAGGTTCAATACTAGTTACACCATCATAAATGTACTTTAAATTTAATTTTCTGAGATATAACTTAAAGTCAACTATAAGTCTGGAAATGTTCACTTTGTTTAAAGGAATGAAAGAGAAACCTTTCTGAAGCACAGAAGTAACTTCGTTGGGCAAGGATTCATCAGTTAAATTAAGTACTGTGATATTATAACTCAGTTCTTTTTGCGATTCTTGCCCTTCCCTTTGCTCCTCGTTTGAATTTTTCCAGACCACTTCGGGGTTTTTATGTTTCCTACCTTGTCCTTTAAAAAAAGGACTAGCTTTGTTTCCACTGGAAACTGTTTGTGCATAGGAAGTGCTAGCTTGGACTTTGTTAACGGTCAAAATTCCATTATTATTGTCAATACTGGTCAAACGATTGACTTGTAACCCACTGTCAGTGTTTACATTACTGTCTTTGTTGTTACCTACTGGAAAATCCACATTCGTAATAACCCCAGTCTTGTTACTATTTTTCTTATTTAGAAGATAAGCTGTGTTGTTGTTATAGGCTGTTAGGTCTCTTTTTAGCTTTTTACGTTTCCTCTCAACCACGGAAGCCCGGTGTCTTTCTAGCTTAGCGTTGATACCAAAATAAAGTGATACTAAATTGTTGAAAGCCTTAGATGCCCTAATATTTTCATCCAGGCATTCTGTTTGTTCTTTTATTATGGTACATTCCCTTGTAATTGTTGCAAACAATGCAGATATATATCGGGCAGTAACACAGTATCTTTGAAAACTTTTGACAAAATTATAGATAGCAAAGGGCATTTTACTTGTAAAACACAAAATGTAGTTTATATTGCTTTATGTGATTCATGTGAACATTTCTATATAGGGAAAACTATCAGGACTTTGAATAGGCGCATTTATGAACACATTTTAGCCATAAAGAAAAAAGACATGTCAAATGCACTGGCAAAACATGCTGCATCATGTAAGGATTTCAAAAAATTTAGATTTCAGTACTTGATAAAATTGATGATAATTTGTTTTCAGGAAATTTTAAGGTTAAATTAGAATGTAAAGAAGCATTGTGGCATATTAAGCTCAATGCAGACTAGCCACCTGGGTTAAATGACATTATTAACATAAAGTGTTTTTTACAAGCACAGAAATTATAATCAGTGTATTTTATGATTTTTCTTTATTTATGATAGTAAGATACAAGTGAATCTCTTATTCAAGTATGTACAAAGAAAGATTTTATATGTGACATTTTTACAAAAAGTTTTAAGCTGACATTGGCTATTTTGGATCACATGATTGTTTTGAATGGTATTTAAATAAGTTAATTGAGATGTAATAGTTTTTCTGAAGAAGTTCATGGCCATTAAAATTGAACGAAATGCGTAAATATTACTCTCTGGCTTCTTCCTGTGGTATTGTTTCACATCTGGTTTTCAATTTATTTGGTCTTGGTGTGTGCATGTATTTCATGTTAAAAATGTATCAACAGTTTGTCCTGCTGGAAAGAAAGGAAATATACAAGTATACCAGACTGACTGTATTGTAACAGATTAAATGCATATGTTTTAACAGAGGATACTGGAAGAGAAGAGGTTAAGCTCAGCTCCAGCTAACTTTGAAAAATAGTAAGAAATTAAATGACTTAACTTAGGCCATAAAGATTGTATCTCACGGTTTTGATTGTAGCCAGAGACAGAATGTCTGGGAAAACAGGTACTAGGAAGCCTTCTATATTGTCTTTAGCAGTGAACTAATTGTTACTCTGGAAGGGTAGAGGTTTGAAATTGTTTTATGACTTTCAGTAGCAGCAATAGATTTTAGCAAGCTCTATGTTATGTATTATTGACACACATGTGCTAAATCCTGAAAGCTTCTAGCCAAGGGGGTAGCATGGGAACCTGAAGTCAGATGACCAGATGAATGTGATGTAATTCTGTAATCCATTACTAAAAATGATGTTTTAATACTAGGTGAGACTGAAGTCTCAGAGCAGTCTGTTTCTTTTAACCTGACAAGGAAGGATCCCCTCACCTACTTCATCTTGCCTTGCTCTAAAAAGTGAACCAGGGAATAGTAATTATTTAGACCAGTCAGGAAAATATAATGAGATTAGTTAAGCACTGTTTTTTTGCATCTGTGTTAATCTAGTCATCTGAGTTATTTTAATATTTCCGGTTTCAGAAACTCTGGTGTTTATTGCAAATAGATATTTATTATTTTTATGTTCTTTTATTATTTATTATTAAATACATTTAAACTTTTCATTGTGACTGGTCCTTTAGAGAATATTTTAAACTTTGAGAGTACTCATATCTATTTGGTGACACTGTGGTCACTTCTGAAAGCCTTACTGCATTGGACAGCCACTATTATTTGTATTAATATTAATTGGGTACCCTTGTTAGAAACTTAGAGTAGCTGGTTTTGGAGTGTCTGGTGGCACCTTATAGTCTGGGCAGAAGGGGGGATATCTAGTAAATCTGTGCCAGCCTTTCCCAGGTGTGTGTGTGTGTGTGTGTGTGTGTGTGTGTGTGTGTGTGTGTGTGTGTGTGTGTGTGTGTGTGTGTGTGCAAATCAAATCTCAAAGAGTATGTGTGTCAGCTGCTGGGAACAGGGACACGAAGCACTGGTTTTACAGAGAGAGAGTGGTGGAGGACTTGGCTGGGACACTCAGCTGACGACTCAGCTCTACAGCTGTGTCAGTGGGGAGTCTTATTGGGGATCTGGAGGGAGAGAGAGAAACCATCCCTCGGACTGTGTTTTCCCCGTGTGTGCTAAAGAGAAGTTGTGCTTGATGCAAAGAGCTGCATCTGAAAATGCTGGGTGTATCCATTTGTGTTCCAAGTGCATGTCCCTCTCCAGTGTCAGAGGTGAGAATTCAAGCTCCTTGATTACTGGCTCAGATTGGGAGAAATCACAGTAGGTATACTCTACCAGGCACTGGGGTGTGGCGGGGTTAAAAGACAGAGAAGTGCTTGAAATAAATGGCTTTGGAAGAACAGCCTAAAAAAATGTAACTGTAAAAGCCAAGGACTGTTTATGTCTGACTTTTCACTTTATGTAGTGGCATATGTACCTCATATATTTCCAGCAAGAAAGTTTATTGCAAAGTTTATCATATGTTGACATTTATCTGGATAATATCCTAGCTACTGGGGAAGGCATGGAAGACCATTTGCAGAACTTAGACTAAGTGCTGAAAAACTGAAAGGTACAAGTTTGCATTCATCAATCCAACCATAATCCCTTTTTCCTATTTTTTTCACAAGGGGTCAGGGCATCACTTCAGCAGTGACAATCATCTAGAGCCAATGTTCACACCACTGGGTGGCTAGCCCTGCTGTAGTTGTTCTTTCATACCACATATTCACAGGCACACTCAAACCTATGGTGAATTTAGACTGTCCAATCTTCCTACTGCATGTCTTTGGAATGTGGGAGGAAACTGGAGCACCCAGAGGAAATCTATGCAAACTTAGGGAGGATATGCAGACTCTACACAGAAGGCACCCCAGCTAAGAATTGAACCAGAGAACCTCTTGCTATGAAGTGAGGACACTATCCACTGCACCACTGTACCACCCACAAGTTTGCAAATTAAACAAATATTGTATTTTTGCAAAATGGGTATAATATTTGTGACACATAATACAAACACACAGTTGTTCTCTGCGCAAACTAAAGTAAAAGTTATTGTGGAGGATCTGTCTCCCACAGTCTTATTTTACTGACCTATTAGAACAGGTTCTTAACAAATTATAACCTTGTTGAACATTTTCCATGATTTGCTATGATAGGAACATGTAAACATGAACAAGAATTTAACAAAACTTTAAAACCTTGAAACAGAGTTGAAGAACTTGTTCATCACTCAGCTGACAGAGTGTTTATCCTTTCCTCCCAGGCTTCACCTTATTGTGTAGGAGTTGTGCTTTCACAATAATTTTTTTATTTGCACTAAGAAGCTCTTCAGTTCTATGTGTCATACTCTGATGCTTCCAGAGCAGAAGTATTGACAACTAGATGAGTAAGATATTTTTTGGTATCCACAGATTTCATAAATTTTTGTAGCGATGTTTTTCCCAAATAATAAGATCACAATCCTCAGATTATCTTGTGCATTGAATAGAAACCTGACCCAAACGTACAGCACTGGATAGTGTTACTGAGAAACAAACTGGTGTAAAACTGCTTACAGACCAAGAAAATATCACAACAATGGTGATAAAATTGTGTAAGCCACACATTTCATAAATGCCTATAGGATCGAACATACCTAACCCAATATTGATTTTAAATGTTATGGAGAGTTCACCTGTTAATAATAAGCAAACTAAACAACAGGCAGCTTAGATTACCAAGGTGTAATTCTGTTGCAAATGCATAAGTATATATTGTAAGGATGCCCTAAAAATAACTGAGACAAGGCTCATTATGCCATACTGAAGACTAGAGTTAACTGTCAGACATGTTCATGTATTGTAGAGGCCTAAAACTGTAATCCCTCCACAAGATTATTCTGTAATGCTGGAAAGACCAGAACTAAAGGGTTAGCCAGAGACCATATGTGGCGGTGTGACATAGATACTGACTTAGAAAAACAAGTACACCCGACTGATGACTGCCTTGCAAGCAGTAAATAACCAATAAGCGCACCTTTACACCCATGGTTATGTCCTACCAATCTATGATCTGGAGTGCATGTGGACAATGCTGGTGTCTGCTTATGACAGATAGTTATTCAAACTGGATGGAGGCCCATACTGTGAGCTCTACTACTTTGCAGATAACCAGTGATAAACTGAAACAAAACTTTAGTACACATGGAATTCTAGAAATGCTAGTGTCCAATAATGAATCTTATTTATTTATTTATGTATGTATCTATGTACTTAGTTGGTTCACTGAGTTAGTCGCAGTAGGCCTAGGTCCCATTTCAGAGGAGACCCAGAGTGGTATTCATACTGACTATGAGAGATTTGGCCAGCCACTGGGGAATTTCCCTGCTCTTTGGGGTACTCTAGAGTACATGTTATTGAGAGACTGGTAGGGAATGGACTCAGTGATGTGTAGGAATGGAGGGGAGACTGAGAAGCAAATGAAGTCCAATATAATAAAGGAGAGCAAGTTAAAAATCAGTTCATCACTGTGGTGGAGAACCAGCACGGAGGTCTTGGGGATGGAAAGCTTTTCACTTTAATGGACCAACCAGACCTCAGTGATAACAGTTCAGTTTCATGGTCAGATGCAGTGGATAATATGTTTCCTTTGAAAGATGAGGCAGCAAGGAGAAAATGGTATTATCTGAGTCCAAGGAAGGTTTGCACAACCCAGGGAGTAGTGCTGTGTCTGAGCTGTCATGAGAAGAGCAGCAGCAGCAATGTGGTCATGTGACCAATCACTTACCTGCAGTAACCAGAAAAAGCCACCATCCAATACACATGAAAAGGAATGTGATAAAGGTCAATTTATTAGATTAATTGGGCTGATGAGCAATGATGATATATTTTTGTTAGATGCAGATTATTTGAAGGGGCTTTTTCTTGTTAAAGGTTATGACGGTTACTTTCTGGAAAAAATTATGCAGGAAGTTACTGTCATAAGACTATAAAGTTAAGCCCATTTTAAGAGTAGGCTGGAATGTGATGTTAGAAAAAATAAATAAGCACTGAATATGAATCGAAATAAAAAAAACACTTTTACAGTAGAGCTTTCCCTTTCCAATCGCCTTAGACATGTACATTATAATAAAATATTGGTAGATAATTGGAAAAATCATTTTAGATATTACAGAATTAACTAAAGTGATAGGAGAAAAAACTTTGTTCACCTTCAAAAGAGATCATGTGAAAATCATCTTGGAAAAGATAAGACAAACTAAGTTAGAATGTGTTTCAGGTTTGGGGACCTACAAGTGTAATAGATGTAAATATTGCATGTACATTAATGATTCATCGAGTATGTATGTAAAAGGAGTCGACAAAATTATTTGGGCAAAGGGTAAGTTTAATTGTCATTCAAGAGGTATAGTTTATTTAGCTACATGTGAGACATGGTACAGCTATTGTGTGGGGAAACTATAAGAAAACTAAGAAAGTTTGTGAACACATAACTATTAAGAACAAAGATTTCAGTAATTCTTTAGCTAAACATGCTGCGAATTGTAAAGATTTTAGAAATTTCATTTTTTTGCTATTATGTCAACTTGAATGAATTTGAAGGTAACTGTAATATACTAGATTGTAAAGAAGCTGAGTGGCAAGTCATATTGTTAGCAGACAAAAACAGGGTTTAATGAATTTATTAATAAATGCTTTTTTATTAGCTCAGACATTATAAAAAGACAATTCATGTGAAAGTTGATTTGACTGTTAATTTTAGGGACCTTTAAGATTTAAGGCTATTGTTTATAGAAGTATTTTTTATTGGATCTTGGGAATCGTGGTGATTTTTTTTTTTTGGTATTTAAATTTTGAAGGAATATAATTCACTTTTTCTGAAGAAGTTCTAAACATTAAAAGAATGAAAGCTCTAATTGTTATATTAATTGGCATGCTTTTTCATATAGAAAGTGGTTTCTCTGTTTCATCCATGGGATTCTGGGAGGATTCAGGAAGAAAGGCAATAGTATGGAGGTATGTGGTTGTTGTACTGTAGTAAATGGAGACAAGAGAGACAGGAAAATGATGGAAAAATGAAGGTATAAAGGTAACAGTAGGTGTCAGACTGAGGCCACAAGAGAAAATGCTGAAGTATTCACACATAGGTTATCAGAAAGAAAAGGATGATTTGTATGCAATCGTTTTAAATGTTTCAAGGATAAAAAGTGTTTTAAGATGAGATGTGTCCTATGATTGCAGTTTGAATGTGAAGTCTGATCTGATATGTTTGATTGATATAAGCTTTATACCTGAGATTAGAAGAAAACATTTGGAAATATTATGGGACAAAGAGGTCTTGTGCAGTCTATGGGAACTGTAAAATGTAGTGCGAGTGTGGCTTATAAAGATATCTAAGATACAAATAAAGGATGTTACCCATGTCACCAGTTAGGTACTTAGTAGTTAATGTTAGAATGGTTGGCCCATTGAGGTTAATAGTAATTTATGCCACCACATCTTTACTGAAAAGAACAGAACTATTTGAAAATTGAAAAAATACTATCACTATAGATATTATTGTCATAGTTTTGGGGATTTAGATTGTAATTTGTGGAAAATGGGGGGATAGCTGGAAGACACGTTAAGTGGTTGAGAGAACTGAAAAAAGTTGGGATATTATATGAAATTTAGTTATTGGAGAAGGAACACAAAGACAGAGACAGTTTATGAGGCTCATTCTCAGTCTTTCACAGAAGTGCAGTGCAGGATTATGAAAGTATCTTTGTCCTGACCATCAAACTGTTTTTTCCAGAACAGAAATGGATGCTACAGTTATAACGGTAGAGAAAGGGGTCAAAGGGCAGGCAGGAAGAGTACTTAAGAAAGGCTTGATGCAACAAGGCATCAAAAGAGTTCTAGTCTGAGCATGTACAAATGAGGATATTTTATTCATCCTGAGCAGAATAGTGGATGACTATAAAGATCACTGTAGAAGTAGCATACAAGGATTAATATAGAAGGGTGTATTAAACTGTAGAAAAACACATGATACAAGAAGAAAACAATTCTCACAATAAGGCAAAAGGAGATTATGATTAAGTGATAGAGGAGTGGTATATAGATTGCTTTAGAAGAAAGAGCTGTGTGAAAATGTTAAAAACGATGAAGGACATGGTTAGACATTACAGGTTTCTTTTCTTGGGGACAAAATGAGGATATAATTCATTTATTGGCAAGAAACATCAGTGGAAAGGAGTCAATTAGTATTAATAAGCCTTTAAATGAAATGAGGAGAATAAGACAGGGACAGAAACAAATAGATTTTCGATGCAGTAGAAGTATATGTTAGAAAAGTGTATAGAAGCAATAAAAGGTAATTAAGGGAAAGACAGTTTTTCATACCAATGGGAGAACATATAGAGGTTATTTATGAGGGCAACTGAGGAGGAGTTGGGAGAAGCGATAAAAAACTTGACATTGGTATGGTTCCTGATAAAGATGGCGTACCACATTGATTTTGTAGAAGAATGGGACTGGTGAATATTTTTATCTGTACTGAATAGATGGTTGAAGAATGGAGGTAGAAATGAAAATGTAATAGAGATAGTTGTAAAGTTTATTTAGAAGAAAGAAGCAAAGGGTAATTTAGATAAGTGAAGGACAATTGCACTATATATTCCCACTTATAGGATATTGATAAAAGAACTGCAGTGAAGATTTAGTCCAATATTAAAAAGCATAGTTGATTGAAGGGTGTATGGTATTAATGGGAGGGATATAAAAATCTTGAGACTTATGAAGGAAATAGTAGTTGAGTGAAGAAATGAAGGAGACTGATGTGATGTAAAAAGCAATTTAACAATATCGGCTATTGATGTGGGGAATACTGAGAGACTATGGGACAGTGAAAAAAAAGATGTATAAAAGGACAAAGATTTTAGTGAATGTTGATAGTTGGCTAAATTCTACAGTACCAATGAGAAAGGATTTAAGCTGGGATTCCTGATGATTAGGGTTCTTTTACCCTTGGTTATGAATGCAGTTATACAAAGCAGTAGGACAGGATCAGAGACGGCTAAAGCGTAAAAGTTTTCAAAAACTGTGTGTTATGCTGACAATTTTCATCTTGATGGAAAAACAGAATACGGATAAAACAAGTTTTACAAAGAGTAAAGGACATTTTAAAGTATACTGGTCATGTTCTAAAGCAACTATAACCAACAAACCTCTGGAGTGGGATATAACCTCTTTACCATATACAATACCAAATTATATATTTATTTATTTGTTTGTTTATTTATTTATTTATTTATTTATTTATTTAAAAAGTGTTATTCCACTTTATTTTGCTGATAAGGACACCTCCCTTGAATTTTTCTTCAGATCTGAAAATCTATGCCATGACATCATAAAAAACTGAATCCACAATGTCTCCTTAGCTAAACAAATATATAAGTAATTGCATCTCACTTCCTAAAAAGACAAGTTAACAAGTAATTCTTGCAGATGAAATACCTCAAAGTAAAAATTTATATGTTAAGATGTTCTTGTGAAACCACAATGTAAATAAGAAGCTGTTCCACTAAAGAAGCAAGTTGTTTTTGCTTATCCATAATACTTTGAACATGTATGCAAATCTTTATCCCATGCCTACCATGACATAATTTTGTGGATGTGTTTATAGAGAAAAAACTGAGTAAACATTGAAAATAACAAATAAAGCAACACTCTATAAATTTCATTTACTAAAGAATCACTTGCAACTTTAATATGAGCAGTGTATATGGAGATATGAAATTAACTGAAAAACAAAGGAACTTCCAAAAGTGACCAATACACTTTAAGAAACATGGGACTGACTATTAGTAAAGAAAAAGCAAGGGACTAGGAGAACAAAGTGAATAGTGGCGCATATTTTAATGAATCAGAGGTTAAGGTTTTAAGGATAACATTTGGGAAGCATATTATTTTATACATAATAAAACCAGAAAGAGGCATTATAATGTTGTGGAACACTTTAAGACAGTTTCAGATCTTCTCAGGATACAAAATGAATGAAGCTAAAACAAAGTCAATAGGACTAAATTATGTACCTACACAAGAATTGGTCCAACAATATCCATACTTATGGGGACATTATAAAATTAAGTATTTAGGTGTATGGATTAGACATGACTCTATTGTGGTAGCTAAAGATATGTGGGAAGAGACTAAACAGAAGATAATACAAAAATTGAGAAACGGGAAGCTTTGTTACATGGATATGGACAGTAAGATACAAGCAATTAAAATGTTTGTAGTCCCTTTAGTCTTTTATACAGGTCAGGCATATTTTTATCACCTAGAGAAGAAGCTGTGGATAGCAATTAAAAAAGAGTTCAAGGATTTTATCTGGGAAGGGAAGACAGCAAGGGTCAAGTGGGATAAGCTGATTCTTCCAATAAAAAAAGGCAGACTAGGATTACCCAATTTGAGGGAGCATTTTAGAGCAACACAGTTAAGGCTGTTAATACGTAGCACAAGCAGAAAACTATAAAGCAAATTGAAAAGGAGTGATGATGATATGGGGGAAGCTCATGAAATAAGGAGAGATTTGGAGTTTCAATGCAGACTCTTAATGAGAATAACAAAAATCATACAGAGCATTACATTCATAAAATAGCAAGGAGTATTCTAAGAACTAAACAAGCATGAGAATGGAGAAAAGAGATTCTGCCAATAGGGATGACTGTGGTCAGGGAATACAAATAATAAGCAAAAGGGGGCTGGAATTTATTGGCGAAAACTGGCAAAGGAACCAAGGTTTTGGGAGCAAATAACTAGAAAGTGAAAGGTAATAGAATGGGAAGAGGCCAATAATGTATTTAGACTGCACAAGAATGTATTTGGACTGCAGGTTAGAGACTGCCTTCCCTGTCAAGGATTAATATCAGAGTATAGGCAAAGAGAAAGACATAGTGGGGTCATAAATTTAAGACTAACACCGGTAGAGTTTTTAATAGAATCTAGAACAGAGGCTGCTGTTTAAAAGGAATAATTATTAGAGCATATAAAATATTGCATGATAATTATAAGAATCAATCGGAGGAGCTTAGAAAGGATTGGGAAGAGAGATTGGTTAAGCAATTCACAAACAGACAATGGGGGAGTACATGTATATTTCACAAATATTCAACAAACTCTAGAAGATTTAGGAGGTGCTTACATAGGTATTTTTATATCCCAAGTAGACTCCAAAGAATTTTTCCTCATGTGGATAGCAAATGTTGGAGGTGTGATTGGCAAGAAAGAGGGGGATGGAAACATATTTTCTGGGAGTGTAATGAGCTGGCAGACTTTAGGGATTCCCTGCAGACTCCTTTGTCAGAGATGCTGGGTGAGTGGATTGGATTGACTGGGGAGATGATTTTTTTGACCTATGATACAGAATCGGAATTGCCTACACATAGTAAAGTCTTGCTTGAATCTAACTATGACAAAAAAAGCAATTACTAAAAAATGAAAATCAAAGTCTAAACCAACTTTACTAGAAGTAGTAAACATAGTAACAGAGATAAAACAACTGGAATTGGGATCTTTAGAAAAGGGACAGAGCAAATTACACAAGAAAAAAATTGGAATTGTGGGAACAATATATGCAGCGAAGGAATGAGGTTTAAGAGGCAGGATTTGAATGAGCCATATAATGTTTAACTGACAATGACTGGATAGATTATAAGTGATGTTTAATGTCTGCAGCTACAGTTGTTTCAGTGATTTTTGTGATGTATAATGTTTGCAATTAAAGTGGTGTCAATGTTGCTTGTTTTTCATTTTTATAAATGTAAGATTGCCTATGTCATACGTGATAATTTAATAAAGATGTTTATTGAAAAAAAAAGATTTGGGAAGCATGAAATGGTAGAATAGCAATGGTGAGAGAGGTTGGACAAAAATCAAAGAGATAAACCATGGAATATATTTCTAATATCATTCAGGAAAAAAGTGTACCTTACAAACAAAGTGGTATTAGGAATGATAGGTGAACTTTATAAATACAATAGTAATAAGAGTAAGAAGTTATCTGGGCAGAATATATGGGAAAATGTTGAAAAGCATATAATAAAAGGAACTGTTATGTTATTTTTGGACTCAATGATGAATCCATTTAAAAGAGTACAGTATACAACAAGGAAGGAAAAGATATTTAAAGATGTTTACTCCATCTGTGTATCCGATTTTGTTATTGCACATTAGACAAAAGTGTGGCAAGGAGAAAATGTTGCTTAAAGCATTACTTTTTAAAAAGTATTAAAATATCATTTTGGAAAAGTAATATGATGCACAAAAAAATACACTAAAATGAAAAATGATATGGACATAGTCAAGAAGATTATTTTATGGAAAGTAGATTATGGGATATGTGGACAATATAGGCAAGATATGGTATGATGGTAATACGAAGAAATATGCTGTGGCTGCATGGGATGAGTGCAAAGAGGCAATATGTTAGCTGTTCGTAAAAGACAGTAAATTTAAGAATTTGCATGAATGTTCAGAATGTTAAAGGGGTTGATGTTTGGCATACTGCCAATAGAGGTGCACATGAAATATAATCAGACAGAAAAGAGACAATATGTTACATGCAGATATTTGGTGGAGGCAGAACTCCCAGCTGTCCCTATTTTGGAGGGGAGGAGCACTCCTATTTTCAGGCCTGATTTACTACTCCACTCAATTTTCTAACCCCCCCCCCAACACACATGGTTTTTGAAACTATCTAATACATACAACCATACTACATGACCAACATAGTAGTGGAACCAATAATTTAAAGAAAGAGAACACACATGTTGCATTTCCCTACAAGTCTATGTCAGAAAGCTACAGGTATGGTTCTTACAGAAAAGTGATATTAAACTAAAGAAAGTTGTATTCTTTTAGTTGATTGTATTTTGTTTTCTTCATACAACAAACATAAATAACCTTGTGAGGTAAAAATGTGCAATACTGTTCATTAAAGTCCACAGATTTTAGACTGTCTCACATTTTTCTGAGAAGTAGCCCACACTCCTACTGGAAGTGGGAAGAGCTCTGTGCTATTGGGTATTCACATTTTATGCAAATTAGATGCACAGATTTTGTCTGGCTGTACCTGCTTTTGAAGGGCCTTTGTACCTATTTTTAACATCTGCAGGTTGGGAGGTATGGGTAGAAGGAACTATTTATTCATGTTTCTCAGAAAAGATAGATATTCTGGCAATGGAAAATGAGGGATCTCATTCTGAAAATTATTATTTGTTGGCATTATGGAAATATGGAAAGGCCAGAAGAGGATAAATTAGATAGGACATTACTTGCATGTCTGTGTTATGTGTGAAATGGAAGACATGCAGCGTGATTACATAATAAACAGTGGATAGTGAGAGAGCTGCTAAAGAAAATAAAACAATTAGGCATAAGAAATGATGGTCAGTATTTTTAATGTTTTCAGCTGAGCTTTTTTATTTATTGTTATGTAGTTATTCAGTTATTTTTTTATTAATTTAATTTGATGTTTATCTATTTTTACTTCTGTAAACATGTAAACATTGTTGCATATTCGGCAAAAATTCAGATAAGGACGTCAGTATGGAATTACAATAAAAACATCTACTCTTTTCAATAAGTACCGTGTGATCTTTTACATCCACCTGAACTGCCACCAACTTGCGGAAATGTGACCCTGGCTTAAATCTCATCTGAAGGGCATCACACTTAGGAATGCAACACCCACTCCCCCGTACTGTATTGCAGTGTTAGTAATGGATGAATCCAAGTACCTGGCTTGACTCTCCACTGTGAAATTTGCAAACATGAAGAAAAATGGCATTTGTCATGTTGCTACCATACTATTTCATAGTTAATTCAATGGCCTGGCAGAAAGGGATTTACAGACGTTGAAGGAAGGGTTGAAGAAAATAAAGGGGAAACCATGGAAACAAGATCAGGGTTTATTTTATTTAATTTTATTTATCATTGTTTACTGGGGTACCACACTGATCAACGCAGCCTTGGTAAGTAAATCATAATGCCAATAAAAGTACAACAGGTAATGCAAAAGGCATCACAGGATACAGTAAAAAACACTTTTAGCAGACTTACTGTACTGAAATACACAAAATTAGGCATGAAACAGCCACATGTGCATACAATGTGTCCATGCTTGTACAGTGATTAAAAACATTGTTTAACTTTTTGTTATTGACACTATGTATAATACATATGATAATACAGAAGAGCATTACAGGTTAAAGTAGAAAACCATTTTTAGCAGAACACACTGTAATGAAATACATAAAATTAGTCATGAGACTGAGTTATGTGCATATAATGTGTCCAGGCTTGTACAGTAATTATAGGTTCATAGGTATATACTAGACTAACAACTGCAAGGGCCTTTTTAAGCCCAGCCATGCATCCCAAATGTATACAACACGTTTGTTGCAGGTTATTTTTTAGGAGTACTTACAAACTAGGGCATGGGTGATTAAACATTTACAGATTGCCTCTATCCATTAGAGACATAGGTAACAGACCAGGGCAGGGATGAATTTCTGATTTCCATGCACTGTTCCAGGTTAATATATGGTCAGGAAAGAATTCTGCTTCGCATGGATGGGAAGCCTGTTCCAGAGTAAGGGTATTCTCTGAGACACATACCTGCCCTCCAGTATGTCCTATTTATGTAGCAACCATGGTTTACATCCCTGGATCAGTTAGTTCTGATGTTATTTGTTTTGTGGATATTCAAGAGGTCCATCATAACGGAATCCCATAATGCCTTGTATGACAGACATAGATCACCCCTCAACAGTACGAAGGAGGCAAAGTATAGGGATATGGCTTTTGAGGTGATCTGCATAGGACATGTTGTTAAAACTGTGTATTCCTTTTTTCTGTGGACATTACAGTTGTTGCATACTAAAGGGGGCACTGTACTCAGTGGTGGCTCTGACATTGGCTGAGTACAGTAGAATGATGATTTATCTCTTGATTATAGATTGAGCAACATAGAATGATTTCTTCACTACCTTAGACACATGTTGGTCAAAAGCCAGATTATTCTCTATGTATGTCACCAAATCCCTGACTACTGGATCCCCTGTTAAGGGAGTGTTATCAATGAGACAGTTTCCTGGAGTAGCTAAATTGCCAAAGAATGCTATTATGCATTTCTTAGCACTGAGTTTTAAAACTCAGTGCCAACATTAAAAAGACTAATTAACTTTTGTGACTGACGTTATGTACAATATATACAATGTTAGTTTATATGATAAGAAGTAGAGGTTGGAAGTAGTGGTTGGAAATTGGAGTGAAAGAATTTGAGTGATGTTCCTGCTACGGAAGCAGAAGCATTGTCTTTCCTTGATTAGGTAACTTATTTGTCTGATCCTGAAGGTGAGGGCAGGATGAGAGTTCCTTTAGTCTTAAGGGAAGCGAATGCCAAACAGTAGTGGCTCGAGTGTATTAGGTCATGCAAGGTTTTCTTTAATTATTTTTGTTGCTAGAAGGAAAAATGTTCCAATTCATATTATTTAAGAGCTGCGTTCCTAATAATAGGTTTGCCCTTTGTTGTATGGGGAGCAACTGTGCTTTGGATAGGGTAAGACTGATGTTCATGGAAAGGTGAGTTAGTGATAATTTGGCAGATTTTGTGGATGATGGTTTCAAGGGAGGTGGTGCTTTTGTGGAAGGCAGCTTATATTAGCAGAAGGTCATATGGAACTCTGTTCAGGAATGCAATGGACATTGCCAGTTGAGGCAGAAGGTTAAGGCTTTAAGCTGTAGTTGCTGCTGTACAAATTTCGATTACCTCAGCCATCATTTGCCTACTGTGTGAACTTGTGCAAGCTGATTAACCATTCACATATAAATTGGTAGAACCACTGTAGATTAACAGGCCTATACTCCCTGTTCTTGTACTTATAAATGAATCTCTGGCATAACTAAGTGTTGCTCTGGAGTCTGGACCCATATATGCTCTTCAAACTGCACTTCAATGAAACAGAACTCACAAAAAAACACCGGAACAGAACATACCTAAATCATGCAGTTTTCTTCTGGGGCACACCTCCATTATCATCCCCCGATGTTACAGGCTGCATTCCCCAATTTCTCTATTCTGATCCTGATATTGTGCCACCTAGAAGATATGGGAAAACTGGAATTCTTACGTATGAGGTTATAGAAACCTCATGCCTAGACTCTGGAGCTACTGTAAAACACTGATAGTGAACAGTAGTGTGACTATATATAAATGACTGTGCAAGGTGCCAGATGCAGTGTTCGTCAATAAGCATTGCAATATAGTGATAAAATCATAGTTAGGCCACCTTAATACCATCACATACACAAAATGCACCTTCACAGTCTCAGATTGCTTTCTGATATTGACAGCAAACTGGTGTCCTGCTTATTGTCAGATTAACATAATTTCCCCTAGAACAACAACGGTGGGTTGTTCATTTCTTCTCCAAGCACTTACTATAATAAATGCAGTGGTTGAAGTTTCAAAGTTTGAAGCTCATGCTTAGTGTCTGCTTTTTGTCTGGAAGGAGTTTACATGTTTTTTCCATATTTGTGTGGTTATCTTGAGGTTTTCTGGTTTTCTCCAGCCACTCAAAAATACAGATTGATTAGTTATTTTTAAATAGGTTCATAGGTTTATAGGTAGATACTAGGCTATCTGCCCAAAGGCATTTCTAAGTCTAGCTGTAATGTGTTGGCTTTCACCTCCCCCTTAGATTAGTTCCCTATGCCTCTGTCCAGCAGAGCCATTGAAGTGATCCCTAGGGTAAACTTTCTGTTTCCCATCCACTCATCAAGGTTTCTGCTCTGCCTAATGTAGATTGGAATCTTGTTCCAGAGCATGGGAAGTCTCTGTGACAGGAATCTATCCCTCCAGCATGTCCTATGTATTGTTGTGGTGAGGTTTAGATCCCTAGAGCGTGTGGCTCGAGGGGATATGGTTTTCTTTAGGTGGAGCATGCCCATCAATTCTGGGTTGGACATGGCCTTCTATGTCAGACAGAGATCACCTCTGAGTAGGCGGTACACAACTGAGTACAGCTGGAGTTTCTTCAGTTGAGCTGCATATGGCATCTGCTTGATGCCAGTGATCCTCTTGGTGAGGTACTTTTGTGGTCTTTCCAGCTGTTGCAGGTGTCTTGTAAGGTGCATCCCAAATGGGGCATTGTACTGTATGATGGGTCTGATGAGTGATGTGTAGAGGGGCACAATGACCTCTTTTGGTCTGGATGCAAACCCTTTTGTGATTAGGTGGGCCACACAGAAGGATTTTCTAACCACTTTGTCAATGTGATTATCAAAGGAGAGGTTACTATCTACTTGGGTCCACAGATCCCTTATTACGTCTTCTGTATTTAGGGGGCTACCACCTATGTTGTAGTTTGTGGGTACTTTGTTTTTTCCAAAGGGGATGACTATGCAGTTTTTGGCATTTAGCTTGAGGCCATGGTTTTGACACCAGGTATCTGTCTCAGTGATACCCTTTTGGAGGATGTCTGTGTCAGCCAGAGAGTCAATTATAGCCCCTAGTTTGTAGTTGCCTGTGAACTTGGTCAGCCATAGTCCTCCTGTGCTTGCCTGTACCTCTGAGAAGTATATGCCGAACAGGAGAGGTTCTAGGACTGAGCCCTGGGGAATGCCACTTGTAACCAATTTAGAGTCAGACCCTCGGGTTCTGTCCATGAGCCAGTTGGCAACCCATCTCATGATGTAGAGGTTTATGTTCAAGCTGGTAAGCTTGTCTATAATACCTGAATAGGGAATGGTGTTGAAGGCCTTTGCAAAGTCTAGGTAGGCTGTGTGGACCACCTTTTCCTTGTCTGTAGCCTTGATAACTGTCTCAAAGAAGTCCACCATGTTTAGGAGGCATGATCTACCCTTAACAAAGCTGAACTGGGTAGGGTCCAAGGTTTGGAGGTTCCCAATGTCTCTGTTAATGAGATCCATGATGATGCACTCCATAGCCTTGCAGACCAAGCTAGTCAGGCTTATAGGGCGATAGTTCCTGGGGGTCTCTTGTAGCTCTACCTTTGTGGAGCAGAATAACCATTGTTGTGCACCACTCTATGGGCACATAGCCTGTGGAGAGGCTGAGTTTGAACAGCGTGTTTAGGTGAGGGGTTAGTTCATCTTTGAGCTGGTGTAGGATGCAGCCTGGGACACCGTCCGGTCACATTGATGCTGTGTTTTTGGCTTTGGATAGGGCTGTTTTAACCTGAGTGTCAATGATTTCAGGGGTAATACATTCTTCTGGTATAGTTATGGGCCCTTTTGGGGGTGAGAGGGGGTGAAGTTTGCACTGAACCTGTTTGCCAGGATGTTGGCTATATCAGTTGGTTCAGTGTACTTTGTGCCATTCTGCACTAACTCTGAGCAGATCTGAGGATTGCCACTTAGAATCTTGACATAGCTAAAGAATGCCTTGTGGTTATCTTTGGAGTCCTTAGCAATTTTTTCTTTTGAAGCTAGCCTTGGATGATTTTATGAGGGATCGTAGTTTCTTGCTGACACTGATCAGGGATGTCTTCCCTTCTTGGGATTTTACTCTTTTCTGTACTAGTTTCCTTCTTCTATTGTATAGCTTGTTTATGGCAGGGGTCCACCAGACTGGTTTCCTTTTCTTGGAGGAGTGAGTCTTGGTTTTGCTTGGGATGGCACAATCCATGCATTCTTGTAGGTGCCCGTAGAGTGCATTAGTAAAGGATTTTGCAGCTTGGACAGCATTTTCCTTTAGCATGAGAACTTTGAAACTTTCCACCTAGGTCTTAAGTAACATGAAGTTTCCTTTTGAAATGTTTTTCACGGTGGTTTCTTTGACCAGGGGTGGGGGCGGAATATGGATATCCAGAGTGATTAGTTTATGGTCAGATCTAACCTAGAGGGGTTGACCTCTGGTGGGGAACACCGGTCGCCCATGTTGATGATGACCAGGTCCAATATGTTGTCCCCTCTGGTGGGGGTGTTGACCAGTTGATCCAAGGCGTTTGAGTTAATAAATTCTAGGAAATGTTGGGCAAGGGAGTTAGTACTTGATCAGTTCTTCCAGTTAATGTTTGGGTAATTGAAATCACCCAAAATCAGGGTGTTTGGTAGGACCTTTATGTTTCCCAGAGTTTTCAGAAATGCAGAGTGGGGGTCCTGGGACATGATGGGTGATCTGTAGCAAGCTACAATTTGAATTGCAGTTTTGCCCATTGTTAGTTGCATGTGGATGATCTCTGAAGCATCGTGCTGTGCCACTAACCTGGAGGTGTGGGTATCCTTGATGAATATGAATATGCCCCCACCTTTTGTATTTCGGTCCGGGTTTTGTGGCGGAAATGTATGGTATGAGTTGCAACCTGGTAGTGCTGGTGTGCTCTCTGGAGCCTTAAACCAGGTTTCTGTTACTGCACATATATCGATTTTCTCCATACTGAGAAGTGCCTCGAGTGTATGCATTTTGAGGTTAAGACTTCTGGCATTGAGCAGCATTACCCTCAGTTTTTTGTTACTTGTGCTATTTCCAGTGGTGGGTTTGTCTTTTGAGCCTTGCCTAAAAAAGGCACTATGGGGGTGGCCAGAGCCTTGGCCAGTATTCAAAACCCTAAGGGTGACAGGTGCAAGCCATCTCTAGCAAAGCAGTGTGTCTTGTCGAGCATGTCATCCCAGGCTGACAGACACTGGATCCCTTTTGAATGACACCAGAAGCTTAGCCAATTGTTGAAATTGATAATTTTTTTCTTTATACCATGGTATCATTCTTGGTGAGGGCAGGATGCTACTCAAGATCAGGGTCTTACTGGCCTGGACTATGTGATCAGAGAGCTCCTCCATGTCTCTTTTCATGTAGTCCAGGTAGGTACGTCTCAGGTCATTCACACCAACATGGACAATGACAGAGTCATATTTGTACTTGTTCTGGAGTAACCTGAGTGCTTGTGTTATGTGGCGGATCCTGGCACCCGACAGGCAGCTAACAGTAAGCTTCTCCTTGTTCAGCCTAGTGAGTGGGACATCAGTGTGCCTGATTATAGAGTCACCTATTACTAGTATGTTGGGTATGTTATTTTGCCTTAAGGGCTGTGATTGCATGGAACAGTGGTTTTGTGAAGTATGTGTTTCATGGTTTGTGTTGGGGGTGGAGGTTGCTTGGCTGTCTGCTTTGGAGATCTCTGCTGCTTTTGCAGATTTTTATTTAGAGCGTCCGAGTATGTTTTCATGTATTTATGTGTGTTTTTTGCCAGTGCTGGTTTCATAGGTCTATGTGAGACTGCGGTTTGATGCAAGTAATTCCCTTCTCCTCTTGACTGCCTGGTCCAGTCTTGGGTTGAGAGAGCTTAGCCTCCAGTTTGGCTGTATAATTGTATCTCTTGCATATATTAGTGTTTGGTGGTAGGAGGAGAGGGTTGTCTGTGTACATGAGACAGTTGTAACATTGCCTCAAAATGCCCAGATTCACCAGTTGGACTGGAGAGTACACCTGAAACTTCCCTTTGGACATGCCTGGTTAGGTACAGTGAACTGTTTTGCTGACTGGCTGGTAAGGCGAATAGAGAGCCTTGTCCTTCTCTACAGTATAGGGGCTAGTGCTAAGGTTTATTAGTGCTTGCTATGAGTTTTGAGCAAGTGCCGGGCTGAGAAGTTAATGGTTTGAGTGCTTAAGTTGAAATTTTGTCTAGTTACAAATGAAAAATTGAAGAATAGACTTTGTGGAGCCAAAAATAGTTATACCCTAGCTAACCGGTGCTGCCCGGCGTGCAAAAATGCACTAATGTGGGTTTTATAGCAGGGAAATGAAAGAGATAGAAATTAGACCAAAATGGCCAATAAACTACTAATTTCTGGGCTGAAACCACTCCTCCAGGGACAGATAGGCTGCTCAAAGCTCCCCTGTCTCACAGGTGAACAGAGAAACTTCCTTCTATCCAAGTAAGGTATGGGCAAACACAGAAACTTGTAACACAGCCCTGAATTCAGTACTAACCTGAAAACTGGACTATACTAGCTTAGAAAGGTGGTAAAATAAGTATATGTTTAAGGTTGTTTTGTTTTTTTCAGAAAATAAAGCAGAAACAATCAAAAAACACTTTAAATGTACAGAAATGGCTACCACACTTGAGTGTGTAGTCTACAACAGTTAAACAGGTAATTTAAACACAAAAACGACTTTGTTAAAGTGCAGGCAGTAAAATAAGTACAATATGTAGCTGAAACAAACTTTTTAAGTCACAGAAACTCTAAACAATTGGCGTTTTGTGTGGAATTAGCTAAAGACAGTAAGAAAATGCAGAAAAATGATACTTAATCACTCCAAAGTCTCTCTTTTGCCTCTCTGCTGCTGTAGAACTCTGCAGGGCACCAGGCAGGAGCTTGCTGAGCTGTATACAAGCGCAAAAGCCTTGCAAATGTGGGTTTTATAGCAGAGAAATGAAAGAGAAATTAGCCCAAAATGGCCAATAAACTACTAATTTCTGGGCTGAAACCACTCCTCCAGGGACAGATAGGCTGCTCAAAGCTCCCCTCTCTCACAGATGAACAGAGAAACTTTCTTCTATCCAAGTACGGTATGGACAAACACAGAAACTT
Organism: Protopterus annectens; assembly: GCF_019279795.1. Taxonomy (NCBI): domain Eukaryota; kingdom Metazoa; phylum Chordata; order Ceratodontiformes; family Protopteridae; genus Protopterus; species Protopterus annectens. The sequence goes on along the minus strand of NC_056731.1, from coordinate 1,925,404,166 downwards.
GTAACACAGCCCTAAATTCAGCACTAGCCTGAAAACTGAACTATCCTTGAGAATATATATTACATGTGTAGTTCCCAGTCCTTATTTTCAGGCTATGCCTTTGGAACAGGTTATCACAATGGCTAAGAAAGTGTTCTGTCTAAGTCTGGTTCAGGACCTCTCAAAAGACCTTTCTTTTTCAGCTTACCTTTACTGAAAATCCATTGACTCACCTTTAATTTTTGCCATAAGCTATTTATTGTTCATAATTTTCATTGCTGTTTGAATACTTTGTTCTAACATTGACAGCAGTGGCTAGACTCTCACATACAGACACAAAAAACAAAAATCAGGTTGTCAGTGACTCGCACACATCACTCACTGCATGCACAAAGGACCACACACACATAGGCCCACACATGTGGTAGTGCTCACATGTAACTTACCCAAACCTCAAATGCCTCTCTGGCGCAGTCCACAGAAATTCTTCAGAAACTCCACATTCACACAAATGAGACAATTCTCATCACAACACATAAAGCCACATCTCATTGTGTCTGATATACCAAACCCATAAGGCAAAACACTCCACAACACAAGACTCTGCTCATAGGAGGCTCCTTTGTGAGAAACACCGATGCCCCTCTTACTAGGCTGGATAAAGAGAAGGTTACAGTTACTGTTGTTAGAGTCCAGGAGCCACCAGATCACACAAGCACCCAGGTCACTTACCCCTAAGTACCAGTATGAGTTTAACAACTGGCTTAGATACTGGTGTCATTCCAAAGGGGTCCAGTACTTGTCAGACTTGGAGGAAATGGTTAACAGGCTACACTGCTTTGCCAGGGATGGTTTTCACCGTTCTTCTCTAGGCTTTCCGATATTGACCAAAACATCATCCACCCTCTACAGTGCCTTTTTTAGGAAATGCCAAACAGACAAACCTCCCAACATAACAAAAGCTACTCAGGACAAACTAAAGGTGTTACTGCTCAGTGCTAGGAGTCTCAATGAGAAACTGCATTCCCTGGAAGCTCTCCCCACCCTGGAGAATGCTAACATCTGTGCAGTTACTGAAACATGGTTCAACGCCATGGAAAGCAGTCTGGCAGTGCATATACATTCTGACCACTCACTAAACATGAAAGAGCAAAAGGTGGGGGTATATCTATCTACATAAAGGATAAGCACACCTCATGGCTGGTCAAACAAAGTAACATGCTTAAGCTATTCCCTGTCCAAATAACCATGGGAAAAATTCATTACCATATTCTTGCTAGCTACGGGTCCCCCACCATGAACCAGGAAGCCCATACATCATATCTGAAGTTAGTAGACTCACCATCCAGCCCCATACCATACTTATAGGTGATTTTAACTACCCAGCCATTCTTTGGGAGGCATACACAGCCACTAACATGAGGGTCCAAATATTTTGTGACTTTGTTAATTCAAATGCCCTGGAGCAGCTAGTCTGTATTCCCACTAGCTGATCAAAAATTCTAGATCTGGTACTCACAAATATGACAGAGTACTGCACCCACCTAGTGTGATGTTCTCACTGGCAAGATCAGATCACAAAGCAGTCTTCCTTGAAATAAAGGAAAACTAGTCCCCCCACCTAACCCCAAAAATATTAAGAACTTTTCTAAGGTAAATTACCCTCTTTTAAGGGACAGCATAGCTAGTTTCCAAGTCCCCCAAATCTGGAAAACACAGAAACTGATGCAGAAGTGTACCATATAAACAACTGCATAGAAACGACAGTACCAGACTGAAATAAACCCAGGCCAAAATGCAAAAATGAACCACCCTGGTGGTCCCCTGGTATTAATAGTTTGTACAACAAAAGAAAGAAAATCATGTTGAGAAGTAGGAGGAAATGTGCAAAGGAGACCAGAAAGTCCTTCATTACTCTAAACAAGCTAATCGGGGAACTAGTCAAGTCTCTGAAAGCAAACTTTGAGGTAAAAATAGCCTCCAAAGCTAAGGATAACCATAAGACTTTTTTCAGTTATGTATACAATCTTAAGAGCAACACCCAACAATGTGTAGAATTAGATGTAGATGGCATCGTCTATACTCAGACAAAAGATATAGCAAATTTGCTGGCAGAAAAATTCAACTCAAATTTCACCTTCCTATCACCCTCAATTCTCCCCCAAGATGTAACTCCCACCACTCCACCACCAATTATCACAAAGGAACAGGTTGCCACTGCATTCTCTAAAGCACAAAACATGACTTCAATGGGGCCTGACAATATAACAGATTGCCTCTTAAATCGGGACCTATCGGTCCCATTAGGATCTCTATTTAATCACAGTCTCTGGATTGGCTTTGTCCCAATAGAGTGGAGGACAGCAATTATCATCTCTCTGCCAAAAGGGAGACCATTTACTGACCTATGAAAAGTACAGATGTTAAGTTTTCAATCTCACCTTCATTCTTGCTGGATGGGTTCGGAGCCGAACCTCGGCTCCGACTCGGCCTATACTAAAGCTCGAGAGCTAATTTTACCGGCTCAAGGCAACCCTATATCCCATGATGCTAGGTGGTAACTACCCAGATCTCATTTGCTGCTTACGCTAGCGAGATTGCTCTTTTTACCGGCTCACAGGTTAGTGACTATTTTTTCACAAAAATCTTAGTATTCTCCTTAGTTTTTCCCCTAGTATTCTTCTTAATCTTTTATAGGCTAGTTTCTGTTAAATTTAAAGTTTAGTCCCTGTTTTTTATCCCTTATCCCTGTCATACTCCCTCTCCCTAGGTTAGGCCTTAGGCCCTTCCGTTTTATTTTAATTCCCTCACAGAGATTCTTTGCTGTGTGTGTGTTCCCTCAAATCCCTATTTGTTGGAGTGTGTGTGTGTGTGTGTGTGTGTGTGTGTGTGTGTGTGTGTGTGTGTGTGTGTGTGTGTGTGTGTGTGTGTGTGTGTGTGTGTGTGTGTGTGATTTCTCCTAATTTTTGGTTTTCCTTTCGACTTCACAATGTCGAAGGAGACAAAGGTCTCAGGCTTCAAGAAGTGTGACTAGTGCTGTCAGAAGATGTCTCTGACAGACAGTCACACTTCTTGTGTTTATTGCCTGGGACCCTTGTACCTGCAGGACACTTGCTCCGTGTGCCATGCATTCAGCCCAAGAGTCCTGCAGGAGCGCAGGAATAAACTGATACTAAGGGGCTTGTTAAAGCCCGAAGGTTCCCCGGCTAAGTCCGTGCCGGGGAAGCCTTCAAAACCACCTAAACTGTCGGCTCTGAGTTTTAAGCCCTCGGATGGTGGCTCATCACCTGCGACATTATCGGCTCCGGCTGAAGCCGATACCTCTGTATCGCAGCTACCTGCATCGGCTCCAGCCGGAGCCGATACCTCTAAGACGCTGTCTTCAAAGTTGGCTCCAGCTGGAGCCGACTTGTCTACGGCTCCATCGGCTCCATTAACCCTGATGCCCTCCGCACGCAAGAGGTCCAGATCTCCATCTCTGGTGTCCATACATTCGGCTCCGAGGTCACCGTCACTCTCGAAGCGGTGCCATCGGAGCCATTCCTCTCGGTCTTGCTGTCTTTCCGATCATGACCTTGAGAGGGTGGTAAGTAGACTATTAAAGTCTCAGGCACTGGCCCAAATGCTTCATAGCCCATCTCATCTGACAGCGGCTATGTCCATACAACAGACTATTCCTCCTTCGACTCTACCCCAGTGTTCGGAGCCGGATCTCCTCGGAGCCATGACCATTTTGATGTCGGAGCTGATACCTCCCCCTTCGGCTCTGTCGTCTGCTTCGATCTCATCCATGGTGCCATCCTTGGAGGGATCCAGGCGCTTGGACTCTCTCACCAGCTCCGAGGAGGTGAGTGGCATCGGACCCTTGTCCAACCCCGTTCTCCCTCTCGGAGCGTCAGCATTGGTGAGTTTGGCCCCGACATTGGCTTCGGAGCCATCCTTGTCTGTGCCGGCTGGGGTTCCTAGCTCTTTGGAGTGGGAGCTCTCTAGCCTGCCTGACAGGGACGCCTTCGAGGTCATGAGGAGCGTATTGGCCCCAGTGCCTGCTCTATGGTCAGCTCCATCAGCTCCTCCCACAGTAGTGCCTGCTGATGTCTCTTCCCACTCTCTCGCCCCCGGCCATCGAGACCCAACGCCTCAGGTTTCCCCATTGGGAATATCCTCCTCTTCCGAGATTTCCCCTGATCTGTCAGGTGAACCCCCGCGTAAGAGGACATGTAAGAGGAAACATGTGGACTCCCCTGAGTCCGTCACATCTGATACCGACTTGGATGAGTCGGAAGGATCCCCAAGGTCCCCCTCTGAGGATGTCTCCTTCTCTGTCATCCTTGAAATCCTTAAACAAAGGGGAAACTGGTCTTCCCTTAATCCTTCCGAGGACAAGTCGGTTTACCTGGAGGCTTTTGGTTCTTGACCCTCCACCTCCTGGGTGTCTCTGCCCTTTGACCCCCTTATGGAAGTGGTGGCACGGAAGGCGTGGACGGCCCCTGACTCATTGGAACCCACCCCATGGAGGCCTTCTAAATTTGTAACAGCCCCTTCCGATAAGCAATTCTTATCCAAAGGTGTCCCAGTTGATGCCATGGTGGTGGCGGCGGCCACTAAGAAGGAACTGGCTGATCCTTCAGTACCTATCCATCTACCTAACAAGGAATCTTGGACAATGGATAGGTACGGCAAGTGGATGTTCTTGTTAGCGACCTTTGCCATGCGGTCGCTGAACTACTTATGCCACTTCACCCGGCTTCAAAGAGACATTCTTAAAGAACTGGGTGAGGTCCTACAGGATCCATCACCTGCTGGGTCTCAGGAAAAAATTAACTCACAGCTAGGAACCCTGAATTCCATTGTCAACTCCTCCATGCGGCTTATTTCATATGCAGCCGATGGAGCGAGTAGAGCCACAGGCACAAGTGTGGCTTTGAGGCGTCACGCCTGGATGTGGCTTTGTAACTTTGCAGACCCCTTCAAGGCATCTTTCCCTAACTCCCCCTTTGATGGTTCAGTGTTGTGTGGACCTCAAGTGAAAGATATTTTGACCAGATGCGAACAAGATGGCAAGACTCTTTCTGCCGTAGGAGTCCGTTTTTCTACCCCATCTAGACGATATCCTAAGGGTCAAAAGGGTGGAAAAATGTGGTTCTGTAAATCTCAAGGAGTCATGCCTGATGCAAGAGGTCGGTTCACCCCTAGAGACAGAGGGGGGAACAACAACAACAGACGCCGTCCAAGAGGCAGAGGGGGTCCGCAGAACCATTGTAGCAGAGAAACCCTCTCTGACAAACCCTTCCAGCATCCCTGAGGTGTTGTCCGACTGTCCACCTTCGGAGGCAGTCGGGGGAAGATTATTGCTGTACCCGCAAGCCTGGCTCTCCCTCACTCAAGACAAATGGGTGCAGTCGATCATATCCGAGGGTTACAAAATCCCCTTTATCCAAACCCCTGTGATTCAAATGGGGTCTCTTCCAGACGTTCCACCCAGTCTAAGGGAACAAGCAGCACTAGAAATATCAAAGGTGCTAAAAAAGAGAGCCATCCAGCCAGTCCCAGCAGACCAGCTATGATCCAGAGTCTACTCAAAGTTCTTTTTGGTACCAAAAAAAACAGGGGACTGGAGGCCAATATTGGATCTCAGCAATCTAAACAAGTTTGTAAAAAGAACAAGGGTCCGGATGGTTACGCTACAGTCCATTTTACCCCTTCTGAGCAAGGACAATTGGATGTGCTCAGTGGACCTTCAGGATGCGTACTATCACATCAAAATGCACAGGCACTCCAGAAGGTTTCTCCGCTTCAGGCTGGGAGCCAGTCACTACCAGTTCAGAGCCCTGCCCTTTGGTCTCACTACAGCCCCCCGAGTGTTCACCAAATGTATGGCAGTGGTTACGGCTCACCTGAGACGTCAAGGATTCCAGGTGTTTCCATATCTAGACGACTGGCTCCTCACTGCCACCACCAGGCGTCAACTCCTTCTAGCCAGAGACTACACCATCCACATTTGCAAAGAGCTAGGTATATCTCAAAATTTCGAAAAGTCTGCCTTATTGCCTTGTCAGTCTATTACTTTCATAGGCGCCACCTTGGACACCATTCAGCTCTCAGCAAAGTTAACAGAGCAGGGGGTCTTAAATATTCAAAGTCATGTTCACGCTCTTCTTCAGAACAACAAAGTTCAGGCCAGGTATGTTCTGAAGGTATTAGGTCTCATGGCAGCAGCCATCACGCTTCTTCCCCTTGCCCGCTTTTACATGCGGCTTCTTCAATGGATGCTTTTTCCCAGTGGTCCTTCCAACAGCTCCCTATGACACGCAAGATCCTAATAACTCTATCTTGCAGAAAACATCTATCTTGGTGGATGGTCTCCCCTCAAATCCATCAAGGCAGACCTTTTACCCCCCCCCCCCAGTCGCCACAGTCACAACGGACGCCTCGCTGATTGGGTGAGGGGGGCATTTTCAGGGCAGGACAGTCCATGGCACATGGCAACCCTTCGAATGCCACTTGCACATAAATGCCCTGGAGATGAGAGCAGTGCTTTTGACATTGCAAGCCCTTCAAGACTCTCTTCCCCTGGGGATGATTGCAATTCAGACAGACAATATGTCCGTAGTATGGTATATCAACAAGCAGGGCGGAACCAGGTCATATCCCCTATGTCGAGAAGCACTCAGACCCTGGCAATGGGCGATCTCTTCTCAGCGGTTTCCGATAGCAATGCACATCCCCCGGGAAGTCCAACGTCATAGCGGACAGGCTGAGCAGAGCTGTTCTCATGCCTCACGAGTGGTCTCTCAAGCAATCGGTGACGGACAATATATTTCGTAAGTGGGGGTTTCCTTGCTGCGATCTTTTTGCAACACCACAAAACAGCAAGTGCTTCGACTTCTTTACTCTCTTCCCCCTTCCAGGCCATCCCCCCAGAGGCGCTCTAGTCCATGATTGGCCTCGGGGACTTCTTTACACCTTTCCCCCCTTTCCATTAATCACACAAACAATTCAGAAAGCTACCGCCTTGAGGGCCAAGATGATCCTCATTGCCCCTTATTGGCCTCGACAGATATGGTTCCCTTTTCTGCATCGCTGTCTTTTGGAGCATCCTTGGCATCTGGATCCAATGCCAGATCTTTTGACCCATCAATCAGGGCAGCTGCACCAATCCCTCCAATCTCTCAACCTCACAGCTTGGTTGCTCCACTTCCATCCCTAGCCAGGCTTCCTATGATTTTGAATTCTGTCCGTGATATTATCGTGGCTTCCCTTAAGTCTTCCACCAGAAGGATCTATGCTAGTAAATGGCAATGCTTTTCCTTTTGGGCAAAGGCTAGGAACATAGATCCCTTCACTGCTCCAATACATTCGGTCTTGGATTTCCTGGCCAAAATCTTTCACTCAGGATCTTCTTCCTCCACAGTAAAAGTTCAGCTAGCAGCCATCTCAAGTTTTCACATAGGCTTGTCGGACTCCAACATCATGTCCCATAAGCTTTGCAAGGCATTCCTCAGAGGTATCTTTTTACTCAGGCCTCCGATCAAAGACCCCCCACCACAGTGGGATTTAAACTTAGTTTTAGCATCCTTGATTCTCCCTCCCTTTGAACCTGTGGCCTCCTGCTCCTTGAAGTTACTTTCCTGGAAGACACTATTCCTAGTCGTCATTACATCTGCTAGGAGAGTATCTGAACTTCATGCCCTCTGTATTCACCCTCCTTATTTAGTGTTCCACAAAGACAGGGTTTCTCTAAGAACTAATCCGTCTTTTTTACCCAAGGTGGCTTCTCAGACAAATTTAAATCAATCTCTTGATCTTCCAGTTTTCTTTCCTAATTACTCAAACAGGGCGGAGCAAAAACTACATTGTCTGGACATTCATCGTCAGCTCCGCTTCTATCTGGACAGAACTAAACAATTCAGGAAATCTGATCAACTCTTTTTATCTTATGCTGAGAGTAGAAAGGGCCTTCTGGTATCTAAAGTAACCCTGTCTAGGTGGCTGTCTTCTGTGATTACCTGTATTTATCAATTCAGAGGTAAAGAATTGCCTTCTAGGCCAAGAGCCCATTCAACCAGAGCGTTGGCTACATCTACAGCTTTTCAAGCTAGATTACCAATAGACACTATCTGTGCGGCTGCCACATGGGCCTCTCCTCATACTTTCGTTACACATTACAAATTGGACATGGCCTCCAGAAGCAGGGTAAATTTTGGTTCCACCGTTCTCAAGAGTCTGTTCCAATGAGCCACCCAGGATGAAGGTGCTAGGGACGCGGTCCCATCCAGCAAGAATGAAGGTGAGATTGACAACTTAACATTGAGAAGTTATGTACCTACCATAACGTTCCATGTTAGTTGTCTTCTCTCGCCTTCTTTCTTGCGTCCCGCCCACCGTCCCCCTAGACTGGACAGACCAAGAGGTTTTTCCCCTTCTTACAGGGGACCTTATCTTGCACTATTCCTAGCTCAGACAGTTGGTCCTGGGGTAGATGCAGCTTCAGGTAGTGGTATTTGGAGAGTTCTTCCTTCTCCTCCTCCACCTCAGAGGGGAGACTGAATTGGCTATGGTTTCTTAGCTACCAAACAAGATCTGGGTAGTTACCGCCTAGCATCATGGGATATAGGGTTGCCTTGAGCCGGTAAAATTAGCTCTCGAGCTTTAGTATAGGCCGAGTCGTAGCCGAGGTTCGGCTCTGAACCCATCCAGCAAGAAAGAAGGCGAGAGAAGACAACTAACATGGAACGTTATGGTAGGTACATAACTTCTCATTTTGTACACTTATAATAAATGTAGATGTTCGAGTGTATTCACTGTTGCAGTCATCACATCTGGGTTATCTGCCTGCAGGTAGCCCTCAGTCGGTCTGAATACCAGAGTCTTGGGATTTCTGCATCGGATGCTATCACTTCTTCCATGACGTCAGGACAACATGGGTATAAAACATGCAGCCGACACTATTACATCAGTTTTTTTTTGCCCCAGATGTCAGGAGCCCCCTAAATAGGAAGCAATTACATGGTGTGGAACACATCCAGCAAAAAGCAAATACCAGTGATATAAGGTATGCCAAACAAAAAGGATAGGTAGAAGTAAAGAGAAGTCAGGGGGCTGGAGGGAGGGTAATCAGGACTGTAACAGTGAACACACTCAAGCATCTACATTTATGGTAAGTGTACACAACTGTACTATGTTTTTCATGTTTCACTGTTGCAGTCATCACATTTGGGGTGATTCCCAAAGCTGAGGATGGGTAGAGGCAGTCAAGAAGCATTAGAGCTGGCAAGCAGGCCCTGTAAAACTGCTGTAGTAAATCCAGCTCTGGATTTAGAAAAGATAGGTAAGTGGTAATGCTTGGTGAAGGTGTGTACAGAGCTCCAGGTTGCAGCTTCCAGGATGTCCCTGGCAGGAACTCCCCTGAAAAATGCTGTAGAGTTTGACGTAGCCCTAGTGGAATGTGTTCTGATCCCCCATGGGGCAGGTTTCCCATGATGTTTGCAGCAGAAATGGATGGAGTGTGTTATCCATGTATAAACAGTTTGCCCTCTGCCTCTGTAGCAAAACTGACTAGCAGCTGGTCAGATTGTCAGAAAGGTTTAGTCCTGTCCAGATAGACCCTAAGTTGCCTGTGCACATCCAGGGAGTGCAGGATCCTTTCCCCTGTATTCTGAGGATTAGGGAAAAAGGTTGGCAAATGAATGAATTGGTTTAAAGCCACACTAGATACCACCTTTGGCATAAATGATGGGTTAGCCCTGAGGAAACCCTGTCCGCATGGAAGATAATGAAGGGTTCCACGGCCATAAGGGCCTGCAATTCAGACACTGTTCTTGCTGAAGTGATGGCTGGAAATAAAGCTGTTTTTCCAGGAGAGGAATTTTAACTCTGCTGAAGCAGCAGGTTCAAAGGGTGGAAGTATGAGTTTTCCAATGCAAAGGTAAGGTCCCAGGCTGGAGTGGGAGCTCTTCTGGGAGGTCTTAAATTTTTGGCTCCTCTCAAGGACTGTTTGACTAGAGGATGAGAGAAGAGGGGTGGCTCAGTATTATAATGAGCTGAGATGGCAGAGGCATGAATCTTAATTAAAGAGAAGGATAGGCCTTTGTGGAACATTTCTGTTAAGTAATCTAGTATATGAGGTAAGCTGGGCACCTTTGTGACCATTTCTTGAGACTGGCTCCAAGAACAGTATCTTTTCCACTTTTCTGAATAGGATTTCCTAGTATTTGGACTTTTTGCCTCCAGGATGACATCCAGCACCTGTTCACTGAGGGTTCAGGGGATGAACCAGGCTGCTAGGTTCAGGGTTTGTAACTGAGGATGCAAAATCTGGTGCTCCTGCTGGGACATCAGGGAGGGGGTCTGAGGCAGGTGCCAAGGTGGCGGCAGTACTGTCAGACTGCACAGAGGTGGCTACTAGTTCTGGTGTGGTCAGTCTGGTGAAATTAGGATTGTCCTTGGCTTGTCCTGTTTGATCTTTAGTAGAACCTCCGAGAGGAGGTGCAGAGGAGGAAATGCATAGATTGAGAGGTTTTCCCATGTAAAGGACAGAGCATGCACTTTCCATGCTTGGCTGTGGGGGGTTCTGGTGCAATATTTGCTCAATTGAAAGTTCTGAGGGGAAGCGAAGAGTTCCACCACTGGTGCCCCCCCCCCCCCACCTGTGGATCAGCAGCTTGAATGATTTGGGTTCCAGTTTCCACTTGTGCAGGTCCATTAGATTTCTGCTTACGTTGTCTGCCAGTGAATTTAGTTTGCCTGACAGGAACTGAGCTTGCAGGCGCACTTGGTTGCTCAAGGCTGTGTCCCACAGAGCCATGGCTAACCTGCAGAGCGGGTAGGAATGGGTTCCCCCCTGCTTGTTTATGTACCATATAACTGTGGTGTTGTCTGTCTTTATCAATAGCTGCCCTGGAAGAATAAGGCGTTTGAAGGCTGTCAGAGCATTCTGTGCAGCTAACATTTCTTTTTGATTGATATGCAGGTGCATTTGCTTTGGGCTCCATTTGCCTTGAATATCTTGTCCTGCCACCACATAGGTGGTAATCCATTAAGTACAGAAGAAGTAATTAGGGACCTGGGGACCCAAGTTGATAGCAAACTCTCATTTGACAACCACGTGGCCAAAGTGGTTAGAAAAACATTTTATATAGCCCACCTAATCATGAAGGGATTCACATCTAGATCAGGGGAGGTCATCGTGCCTCTTTACTCATCCCTCATCAGGCCCATAATTGAGTACAGTGCCCCTTTTGGGATGTACCTTACCAGACACCTGCAGCAACTGGAAAGACCCCAAAAGTACCTCACCAAGAGGATCAAAGGGCTCAAACAGATGCCATATGCTGCCCGGTTAAAGAAACTCCAGCTCTACTCAGTGGCATACCGCCTGTTCAGAGGCGATCTGTGCCTGACATATAAAGCCATGTCCAACCCGGAATTAATGGACATGCTGCACCTCAGAAAATCCAAATCCCATCGAGCTACGTGCTCGAGAGACTTGAACCTCAGCACTGAAATAAATAGGACATGCTGGAGGGACAGATTCATAACCCAGAGGCTCCCTTCACTCTGGAATAAAATCCCAGTCCAGGTTAGGCAGAGTCCCTCATTGACTCTCTTCAAGAGGAATCTTGATGAGTGGATGGGAGATCGTAGGTTTACCCCGGGTATCACTTCTGTGTCACTGTTAGACAGAGGCACAGTATACTAACCTCGAAAAAGGGCATAGCAAAATAAATTTAAAATGGGTGGCGAAAGCCAAACACATTCTGGCTAGGCTTATAAATGCCCTAGGGCAGATAGCCTAGTATGAACCTATGAACCTCTGAACCTATGTGAGCCCCCCATGCATAGTCTGATGCGTCTGTTGTTAGGGTTTGGACAGCAGGGGGTAGAGTGAAAGGGAGTCCTTTATTGTGGTAACAGGCCTCTGCCCACCAAAGAAACTCTGCCCTTAGGCAAGGAATGATAGGAATCATTGTTTCCAGATCCTGAGAAAGTTGACATCAGAGACTTTTTAAGTACCATTTAAGTTTCCTCATATGCAGTCTTGCATATGGAATTAGTAGAATGCAAGAGGCCATGAACCCTAGGGCTTGCAGTATTTTTCTTGCAGACAGCTGGGTTTTGGTGGCCAGTAGTTTGAAGTAGTTTGTCAAATACCTTTGTTTTTCTGGAGTGAGGAATGCCATCTGGGAAGTTGTGTTCAAGCTTGCTCCCAGGAATACAATCTGTTGGCTGGGTACTTGATGTGATTTATTTTCGTTGATGGTGTATCCCAGTGAAGTTAGAAGTCTCTTTACAAATGTCAGGTGCTGGAGTAGCAATTCCTGACTGTCTGCCTGAATCAGTCAGTCGTGCAAGTATGTGTAAATTTGAATTTTTCTCTGCCTGCAATATGCAATGGCTGGAGCTAGGCATTTTGTGAATACCCTTGGTGCAGTACATAAGCCAAAGAGAAGTGCAGAGAACTGATAATGCATAGATCCTACTCTGAAATGTAGGTATTTCCTGCAAGATTCCTTATGGAGATGTGCAGATAAGCTTCTATTTAAGTCTAAGGTGGCTAGCCAGGAGTCCTTGGCTAGCATAGGAAGCAGCTGTTAGAGAGTAAGCATCTTGTACCTTGGAACCACCAGGAAGGTGTTGAGAATAGACAGATTGGGCACCAAGAGTTTTCTTTCCTGGATACCAGAAACAGTCTGGAGTAAAAACCTTGTCCCCTTTGCTCTGCCAGAACAGGTCAAATAGCCTTGATACTGAGAAGAGAAAATACTTGCTTTTTGGGCCTCTGCCTACTGGTTTGGGGGGAAGTCTGGCCATCCACTTGAGATTGGCAGTGAGTGGAAGTAGAATCTGTATTCCTGGGATACAATGTTCAAGACCCATCTGTCCTGGGTGATGTATTCCCAGTTTTTTGCATATAGGGCAAGTTTTCCTCCTAAGGGCACAAGTACTAGGGTGAGGCTTGGAAGAATTAAGGATAAGTCATTGTGATATTTTATCACAGGATGCTGGCTTACTACTCCCTGTTTTAGAGGTGGAAGCACTCCATTGCTTAGATCTGTGCATACCCTGAGACTAATCGTGGTGGTATGCTGCCTCTGGATTAGGACTGAGAAGGTCTGGGAGGGACTGGAAAGGACCAGTTTTTTTGAAGGCCAATGCCTACTGAATCTAGGTGGCTGTGCCTGTAGGAAACACTTAACAGTTTACATAGATTTAGCTTTTTCCTCCATCTTTTTGAGGACTTCTTCTGCTTTATTGCCAAACAGGCATTCTTGATTTAGTGGTGCATCTAGTAATTTTGCTTTGACGTAGTCTGGCAAGATATGTTCCTTAAGCCAAGCATGCCTTCTAAGAACAGAACCAGTGACAGCAGCCCTGCAAGATACTTCTAAGGCATCAAAACTACATTACAAAGTATGTTTACCAACTCAGTTTGCAGAATGCATTAACTCTTGTAAATCTTTATGTTCTGCACAATCAGGAATCAACATCATTTTCTGTTTAATTATCTCCATAACATGTTGCTGATACTTTAACATATGAAACTGGCAATTTAAAGCCCTAATGGCAAGTGTAGCAGAGGTGTATATCTTCTTACCCCTTCTCTCTAAAGCCCTAGAGTCTCTGTCCAAAGGGGTAGGGCTTTTGGCTATTGTAGCTTTAATGCCTTTAGATCCCTGGGAAATGGTCTCTGGATCTGCAGTAGGATTCTTAAAGAGAAACTTGTAGGAGTCAGGTACTCTGTAGTACCTGTCAGGTTTCATGGCCGTTGGAGGCAGGGTATCAGGGCTAAGGCTGGATTCCAAGAAGACATCATCTACAATCTCCAGAACAGGGGGTATAGCTAGAGGCCTGTGCTGAGGCAAGTCTAAACATTCTCTGAGTCTCTTTTTGGACTGTGGGTAGTCCTGGCATTCCCAGTGGAAATGGTCTCTTAAGGTATGCAATGTTTCACCAAAAGAAAAGTCCTCCGGAGGGGAGGCAGATGGGATGGAATCCTCTGCATCTGAATCCTCATAGGTAGACAAGGGAATGTCCTGGTAATCAGAGGGATCAGAGTCATCAGGCTAACGGTCTGCAGAATCAGAAGAAAAATCAATCCTTTGCCTTATAGAGAGGGAAGGCTGGCTTCCCCTAATTAAAGTTATAAGATCTTCAGCCATTCTAAGCATTTGTTTCCATGGCATGGGAGCTTGAGCATGCACTTTGGTCGTCAGTTTTCTAGGCGAAGTGCAAACTCTGGGCCTGAGAAACTCGGTAGTTTTAGTCAAAAAAGAAGATGTCGGTTTAATACGAACATCAGAAGGTTGGAATACACCCTCAAAAGCCGGTGTCTGCACAGCGGCTCCGGACCCATCCAAGGTAGAGACATCCACAGGTTCCATAGTTGAAGAAGCAACGCGCGGCATACTGGACTCCGAAAGGGTCTCAGCAGCGGCCTGTGAATCTGTAGAAGCGGGTATCAGTGCCTGTGAAGGCATCTCACTGAGTACCGGCCTATGCGGTCTGTCTCTGTCTTTATCCTTATGTTTTTTCTGAAGATTGGCAGTTGGAATGGCTTATTGAAGCCATTTCAGAATACGAAGATATGAGAGTGAAAGAATTTAGCGACAAAAATAGCCCGATGACAAATAGTTCTGGCGTTTAACAAGGCACAAAACTGACAATGAGGAACATCGTGGTCTGGGCCTAAACAGATGATGCAGTAAGAATGAAAATCTCTGTGAGGCATTTGCTTTCCACAGACAAGACAATTATTAACTTTTTCTGACATCAGTTAGAGCAAGAAAAAAGGATCCCCAATGGGGTACTTATCTTTTAGAAGATTTCAGATATAAAACTCGAAAAACGAAAATTTCAGGAGATGGCCGACCGGCACTTGCGAACTGCTTCTGCTTCGGACACTGCATGGCAAGAAAGACTGATGTAATGGCGTTGGCTGCATGTTTTATACCCGTGTTGTCCTGACGTCATGGAAGAAGCGACAGCATCCCATGCAGAAATCCCAAGACTGGTATTCAGGCCGACTGAGGGCTACCTGCAGGCAGATAACCCAACTGTGATGACTGCAACAGTGAAACACGAAGAATATCTACAGACCCATGCATTTGACTGTAAGGCCATAGAAAGAATAATCATGGACCTGATAAACAATGACATAGGAAACCTCCAAACACTGGACCCAACCCAGTTCATCTTTGTCAAGGGCAGGACATGCATACTGAATCTGGTAGATATTTTTGAGAAAGTCACTAAGGCCATGGATGAGGGTAAAACTGCATACAGCCTACCTTGACCTGGCCAAGGAATTTGACACTATTCCCACTCAGGTATTATAAATAAACTTATGAAACTGGGCACATATCCCTATGTAACCAGATATATAGCCAACTGTCTCACAGACAGGACATATGGTTAAAGTGGGTGAATCCAGATCCCGCAAGAGGCAAGTTACTTGTGGTGCGCTTCAGGGCTCACTGCTGGGACCACTCTGGTTTGGAATATACTTCTCTGAAGTCAAGCCTAATGTGGAAGGCCTCTGGATAACAAAGTTTGCTGACAACTGCAAGCTGGGGGCAATCACTGAATCCCCCAGCATGTAGATATCCTTCAGGAGGGTCTAAATCAGACAAATGATTGGTGCTAGAACCATGGCCTAAAACTAAATGTGAAAAAATGCATTATCTTACACTTTGGGAAGTCAAATATTGCTACAAATTACAACATCAACAGCATCTAGGTACACAGATAGATAGTAACCTGAACATTGACTGCCATGTGTCCACAGTGGTGAGAAAGTCCTTCTATGTGGCAGAATTTATAAGTAAAACTATAGCATCCAGATCCAAGGAAATTATAGTCCCACTGTACTCAACCCTCATTAGACCAACAATCAAGTTCAATGCACCACTTGGCATGTATTTGACTAGGCACTTACAACAGCTGGAGCGACCTTAGAGGTTCCTCACAAAGAAAATATAGAGGATAAACAACATGTACTATGCAGATAGTCTAAAACCCCTATCCCTTTACTCTGTCTCTTACCAACTATTAAGGGGTGAGCAATGCCTGACTTACAAGACACTTACAAATCCAGCTCTGATGGGGCTGCTACACATCCACAAGTCAAACAGCATAGAGGTCACCTGATCTAGGGATCTAAACCTAGTCAGCAACTCAAACAAAAATGCTGGAGAGACAGACATGTGTCACAGAGATTATCCCTTCTTTGGAACAGACTTCGTGTTCATATTAAGCAGAGCCCTTCCTTGGTCCTCTACAAACACACTTTAGATCAATGCATGAGGAATTTCAAATTCACACCTGGGGTACTGCCTATGTCCCTTATGAACAGAGGCAATCTATAAGATACTCAAAGCATAGGTACAAATCCATGACATCCTCTTGACCCCATGGGCCATATATTGGGTAAAGTTGGGTTACATTGTCTAAGCTTGTAAGGGCTGTTAAACCATTAGCCTAGCAATCTCCTACGAACCTATTACGTTTAATCTGACATTGCTTAGTTTGTAAGGCCTGTAATAAAGATTAAGTTTATCTTTGCTATTCTGGATTATACCAAGTCTGAAAAGGGCCAATAAAGGATGAGTTACCCAACTAATAAACAAATGCAAGTATAGAATCTGTTATTTCAGCATATGAAGGAAACAAAAAAACTGTCACATGGGCCTCATATGCAGCAACAGGCTTTACATAAATGATGCCCTGACTTCTACTGTACCCCGTTGTGTACCCAGACTCTGAACCTTTGGAACAGGGATTCAGTGTTAGGGCAGCATAATAAAATGTTGCACTTTTGTTACTCCTGTAATAGGTGCCCTCCATTATACTACAAAACAGGAGGAATTCAAGTACAGGGGAGAAGCTTCTGTAAAGTGTGGCATGTTGCTATCAGTGAAGGTAAATATTACACACCAGCATTCAGAGGCATCTGCAATTTAGCCTCTCAGCCTCTTTACTACTCTAAATACTTTAGATAATTGTAGCAGCTGTTTTTGTATCCTGTTTCATAGGGCTTGAATATTGAGAACATTTCCAAAGCCAAGACTGCATGTACAGAGGGCATAAATTGTTTACCTGTATTTTTAGTGATGTAATCTCCCTCTGTGAGTGCTGCTTTCATGTTTAAGCATCCTTGATCACCCAGTACCACAATAGCGCAGTTGTTCTGCTTCCATTTCTACTGGGTTTGCCATTCACTAGATTGCAGTGGTGGACATCCACTTTTAGTTTTTGTCTTTTAACAGCCACAGCAAAACTCTGCCATAGTCCATTTATTTACCTTTGTTGGGCTGGGTGTACAGAATCACTGGCTTTGAGAAGGCCCAGGCTGATTGTCTCCCACATTAGTGGGAGATATGGCCCACTTTGCTCCCCTTCCACCTCTAGATCCTCAACTACTCCCAGATCCACACATCATTAAAAAGTGGGATCAGTGGGATTAAATATGTGGCTCTGGGCATGGCTGGGGAATTGGTGGTGGGGAGGTCAGCCAAAGTATTACCTGCTTAAATCCATATCACTCACTATCCAACCTTATAGAACACTTATCTACAGCTCCCCCCAGGAATATAACTGCTTAATGCAGGGGAACTAGCCATCTCACACTACTGCCAGGGATGTGAATATTCCTCCCAGGTGCCTCTCAGACATAAGATTTGCCCATTCAGATTATTCTGCCTCTCAGGAAAGTACAACTCAAGAGAAGACATTAGTAGAGCAAGAGAATACTGCCTTATGTCCACCTGCTATTAGGCATGCCAATAGAGCCAGTGCCTCGCACACCCAGCTGGATTTACCTTACTGCTGAATAATACATGAAATGCACCGTTTCTGATGTATCTTGTAATAAGCTGCCCTGTCTTCAGTTGAGCAGCTGTCCCCTACAACTATTCTCCGTGGTCACCCTCGAGATATGTACTGCATTTCAATCTTTTTTCCTCTAAAACTAAACAGTTCTGTAGAAACATAGCAAGCAGCAACCCTTTAAGTTGTCTAATAAAAACAATCCCCAGAATAAACAATATCTAACATCAGATTTTGATTATACTGCTGATGAATAAACAGGTATTTTTGCACATTACCATAACTCCATACCTGAATCTTTTCTCTCTGGACTAGGCCTGCTCTACTCAGCCATGCTACAATCAGCTTTGCTATACTCCCAACCTACCCCATATCATTAAATGTATTGACCAAAGCATATCACCTGACCCATTCCCATCCCCATATCATAAACTCTGCTGGCCAAAACATATCACCTCATGTTAAACTACCCACAACAGCCAATGCAGCCAACCAATTAAAATGTAATAAATAACCAATTAATCAAAAATCAGGCAACAGCAATCTTTTCCCAATGCTTCTCTTATCAACCCCCATACCCAACAGGGGCATCACAACACGTTTTTTGTGATTTTTTCATCCCATTAACTTTCTGTACTTTTTCTATACACCTATTTCACACCTCCCAACATGCATGTACATGTATTTACCCTAACAGGAACTTTATCCTAAGCCAATTAACTACTTATGAATGATTCCCTACCTACACTCAAACCAAGTCCTCCACAAAAAGCTACTTACCCCTACAACTTCATAATCTGGGCATCTCTCTTCAGCATAGACAAAATCCTACTCAAAAAATATACAATAGTGACCATCTCCAAATACAGATCCCCCACATTCCAGTGCAAAAGGGTATCAAAACTACTTCTGCATAATCTCAAAAATTCCACCACCCACCCCAATAAACATATGGAGAGTGTAGAGGTACACCCTGACCCTAGCCCAACACTAGCCCTACCTAAACAAACCCAACAGCACACCAAAAATATATTATCTCAATGCTCAAATCATCTGTTATAACATATAAGACCTTCATGCATGGATTGAATTCCATGAACCCCAATGAAATGTGATTAAGACCTGAAATTAAAGATGAAGAAATCATTCCTCCTGATTGCACCATATTTAGGAAAGACTGAATTGATAAACAGGCTTGGGGTGTGGCTATCATCCTTCAAACCACATTACAAATCCATGCCCAGCTCCCAACTATTCCACAATACAACAGTGAAGAAATACTAACAGTTAAATTCCACCTAAACAATCATAAATCCATAATCAGTGTAGACGTCTGCCTACATCCCACCCCCACAAAAAATGCCAAGACTACTGCAAACACACTTAGCTACTTTCCTGTTCAGTGACCTTTACATAGACTGGCCCTCTAACAGACCTTACTCTACTTTCCCCATAATATTAACCACTATCATTTCACTCAGCTGATCCAACACCCAAACCAGTTTGGCAAAGTGCCGAAAAAAACATCCAAACATCCATACTAGGCCACATACCGTTCCCAGTCCTGAAAAACTGAAGCTAGCCAACACCCTGCCCAATTCTGTCAGCAATCATCACCTCACCTACATCAACCGAGAATACCTCAAACCCCACAAACTCCTGTGCTTCACCTCTGTGAGAAACTTAACCAGTATTCATATGCATATGCTGTAGAGAAATGTATCACTATTTGCCACTATATTTTTATAGTTAAGTTCATGTTTTTATAACTGACAGACATACACACTGTTGAGGGTTATGTTGTGAAATGACATGGTGGGAAACAGGAACATTCGTTGTCAATGTGCATTTGTGTCATGGTATAAAGGAGATATTGTTAGTTGTTTGTTAGTAATTCTGAAAATAAGCACTATTTCCATATGCACTTAATAATTCAAAAAACAAGTGACTTAAAATAATTGTCTGGCATCAGGTGAAATCATAGATGCTGTTGAAGAAAACTCGTTGATATTTGCACTGTAATTTGCACATCTTGAGAGATAATCCGTGTTATTTATATTGCTGATTATACAATTAAATAATTGTTTTTATATTTCTGTAAATATCTCAGTAAGCATGCACTCACAGAGGAATTTCTTGCTGCCATGTGACATCTTATTTGTGGTTAATAAAAGTGTTCTAAGAATATATGTCAACAGTGAACAGTTACCAAGATATGTGTGGACTTACAAAAAATATAATTCTGGGTCTGTGTACATTATATGATAGTGTTTATGGAAAGACTTTGAATGCACCTGCTGCAATCACTGTAATGAATGCTTCTTTCTAATAACATTACTAATTCATACAGTTTAATAACTTTTATTGTCCACAAAATATTTGCACTTGTTTATCTTATGCTTTCTAGGCTGCTTTTTCAGAAAATGCTCAGGAATGCAAGTGTAGGCTGCTAGAGGTGTGACATTGCACACCACGTAGGTATTAATGAATTAATGACTTGTACAAGGAATCAACACTCACCATAATAATACAATATGCTAACGACTCAACTTTAGTTTGTTCAGCCCCAAATCTTCCCACCTTAGAAGCCATCACATAGGAAGCTTTCCCCTCTATAGTAAACGGACTAAATAAATCTTGATTGCTCTTAAACCCCAACAAAACCAAACAAATTATATTCCTTTATAATAACATAAACCAAAACAGCACTGACTTTAATATTATCTCCTCAAACAACACAAAAACTGAAAATGTCACCAACACATAATTACTGGGAGTTATCTTTGATGTTTTTCTTTTGGCTTTTCCCGGTTAGGGGTCGCCACAGTGGAACTCTAGTCCGCTAATGATTGGTAGTCGATTTTTATGGTGCCAAGGTGCCAGCCCAATGCCCATCCTTCAACGAAGGCACGCCCATTCACGCATGTCTTTCAAACGACACTCGACCATGGGGAGGACATGCAGACTCCTCACAGAAGGCTCTCCAGCTGAGAATCGAAAGGGAGAACCTCTTGCTGTGAGGCGACAACATTACCGCTGCACCACCGCGGCTTAATAAAAAGTTAAAATATGATCTGCACATTGACAGTGAAGTCAAAAAAAGACACACTGCAAACTAGGCTCTCTTTACAAAGTACCTGCTAAGTGATCATAGTAAAAAAAAAATCCTTCCTCCTTCCTACCCTGCTATATGGCTCAACAACATTCACAAATCACAACCCTCCATCAGACTCAAACTAGAAAGCACCTACAACAAAATTACAAATTTGCCTGCAGCCTCCCAAACAGCTGTCATCATTGCATAGCACTCAATGCCCTCAACTGGCTTAAACTTCCTCAACACACCACTCTGTCCGAGCTACTCACTGCTCAGAAAATACTTCACCATCCACTTAAAACATCTTCACTGTCAAATCTCATCCAATGGCATGTACCAAATAGAACCCTGATATCCTCAGAACTTAAAACTAACTTTTGCTAATAAATCTAATAATTCTCATGGTTATTCGCTATTTTCTGTCATCATCTCCCAAGGCATGGAACAAACATCCAAATCACATTATGCTTTTAAATAACCTGCAACAATTCAAATCCACTATAGAGTATCACCTGGCAACTAACAAACAAAGCAACTGCACCACACCTACAGTTTGAAGTATGCAATCTTAACTCTGTCCTCTGTGTATACTATACAACTATATGTGTATTAATACAGTGTTTTTGATTCTACTAATATCTTGAAAACATGTATTTCCTTAATATGACATACTTTGTAAATAATGCAATTTGACATTTGTTTTGAAATACTTTGTAAATACTATTAATAATACTGGGCAAAAACTGGCAGTTGTTACTGTCTGATAGGGATATACAAGGAAAGTTGGGAGACAAACCGCTGGTCACCTGGAAAAAAGGAAGGAACTTAAAAAGACTTACTGAAAGTAGTAACAGCACTTTTAGAGGCACCCCAGGGACATTTAAATGTGAGCCATGTAATCCAGTGTCGACACATTGCTACAGGGTCAAAATTCATTATTAGGGGGTGAAACTATTTCCTGAAGAACAAGTTTAACTGTAACTCCAAAGCCTTAGTCTATGTAGCATTATGTCGGTGCTGCCCTAGTTTTTACATAGACCAGACTGATTGTAACTTTAAGGAGAGGATTTACGAACATGTTTATTACGTTAACAAAAGGAAAATGGAGAGCCCACTAGCTAGACACTGCACTGAAACTCCTAACCACAGTTTCAAATTTAAGGCCATCGACTCAATTGAGATGAATAGTAGAGGAGAGGCTTCTACACTTATGTTGGAGAAATTGGAACTTTTGTGGCAGCTTAGACTCAATGCATGCTTTCCACCGGGCTTGAATAAAATGACTTCTATTCTATGTGTGCTAAAACTAAAGAGCCTTAAGAGATAGTAGCTGCACACACACTATTTTTGTTGGATGGTTAAATAATAGATGCTCATTAGCCCTAGGGAGGTTACAATTGCTAAGTTACATCCACCTTTTATAGGTTAAAAGAAGCATTACACAACACAGTTTTTTATGAAAAGATTACTACTTCCACGGGTTCCTGAACATTAGTTATAAGTAAAGTGAACTAACTACGATTTTAATTAATACTATTTAATTTACTATATGTTCTGTTATAAGACAACAGAACTTTGTTTTTTTTATAAAACTAAGGCACTCATTTTACATAATGACTTAACAAAAAACAAACTGTTTGACTTTAGTATTTTAGGATTACACTTTTAAATTATGTGACTGTCCTTAATTGGCTTAATTGTATTAACAAGTATGAGTCACTAGGATAGTACTTAAACTTGTTTTTTCTTTCTGAGCACTATTGTCTGAAGAAGTTAGGAGCAGTGTTTCCTAACGAAAAGCGCTTTACTCTTTGTGACTTGGATTCTGTGCAGCAAGATTGTTTTTAACTTTTTATTGCTTGGCAGTTACCGGAGTGTGCACTGGACTACTGATTGCTGTAAGCTTGTTTTACTCAGCTATTAAACCTTGTTGGACTTTACAGTGTACACTCGTCTTGTCTTATGACCACATTTTACTAATTACTAAGTAATTATGACCACATCATACTAATCACTGAGTGATTATGACTAACCACATCATACTAATCACTGAGTGATTATGAGCTCATCATACTAATCCCTGAGTGATTATGACCACAGCATACTAATCACTGACTGATTATGACCACATTTTACTAATTACTGAGTAATTATGACGGCATCATACTAATCACTGAGTGATTATGACCATCCACATCATACTAACCATTGAGTGATGATCACATCATACTAATTACTGGCAGACCTCTCAACTGTCCTATTTTGAAGGAATATACCTATTGTCTGGCCTTATGTATCCCTACTCATGAATTATCTATTTTTGGAGGTATGTCCCTACTTTTAGGCTTGATTTACCCCTTCACACAACTTTATGAATTACCCTTATCATATATGATTTTTAAAGCTGTCTAGTGCACAGAAAACTGTACTACCTGACCAACATGCTAGTGACATCAATAATTTAAAGAAAAATAACACACATCTTAAATCTCCATTTTTCAGAAGCAAAAATAAATGACCTCGTATGGTAGAATTTTGTAACACAGTTGATAAAAGTCTACAGATTTTACAATGCATTTTTAAATGTGCTTATATTTTTCCATCATTTTTTGCCAGTCTCTGTTTTATAAGCTTGTTTCTGAATAGTATCCCACAACCCTACTGAAAGCGGAAGAGTTATATCATAGTTGTATTCAAATTTTATACTAATTAGATTTACAGATTTTTGGCCGTATGTGCTTACTTCTCAGAGGCCTTTGTACTTATCATCAATGTCTGCAGGCTGAGATGTATAAAATACCCTGTCACAAACCTGTACAAATGTACTCCTAACATGTTACTTTAGCATTAAGAGGATAGATGCCTTTAGTGCAATGCTGTAGTTTGCTCAGCAAGAGTATTCTTTACTGTACTTTGCCTTACATACAATTATGGTATGTTACTAAAGTATCGCTTTTATACATTGATTTCTAATTATGTTTATTCTATACTGTACTTTGGTTGCTATGATACATTTTATTATGTTTTGTTTTTATTTATTTACTTAATAAATGACATGTGATTGTCGGGAAAATCCAGCTGGTGTAGGTGACCATTTTCAGCAGAGGCAAGGGGAGAAAAGCACCAAAGTATTTCAAAAACATTTTGAGAACAATAATTTTACAAGCTTTAAAAACAATACATAAATATCTACAGTGTAAATAATTATACCAAATTAGTCATAATTTGACAACATTGGCTATAACAGATACAACTTATATGACAATAATTTAGAAATACAACTTATATGACAATTATTTAGTTATTAGAGAAAGTTTACCCAGTTAAAGGTAAGTTAGTATAATACATGCAGGAATTGCAATATGAAATGAGAGAAAAAGAACAGGGCTGTGGCATATTTAAACGGAGAGTCAGGGGAGAGAAACTGATTGAAGTAAGGAAGTGAGTGAAGTAAGGAGGTATAAGGAATGAATAGGAACTTTTTCATATTAAGGAATATAGTTTAAACTGTGGATGAGCAAGAACGATGAAACTGTGGATGTGCGAGATTTTGGACAGGAAGTCTTTCAGAAGGGTTTTAAAGGACTGGAGGGAGGGTATTGACCTAATGAATATAAGTAAGGAGTTCTAGGCCTTAGCAACATGGCTTGAATACAGACCAGCAGATCTGATAGATTTTTGGACAGAGGTATGTTTTTGCTCAGTGGATCATAATGACCAAGTGGGAACATGGTTGTGTAGTATGGTATTTAGTATCGAACAAGCATATGGATGCTGGATACTTTTATAGGTGGTAAGAAGCTGTGTATATGTTAGTTGACGGGGTAGTTCAAATTAGTTAAGGCGCCAACACCTATGCCAACTTGGTGTTGGCTCAGTGGGAGGATGAGTATATTTATAACAACAACCCTCATGGACATCGTATTAAATACTATGTGAGGTTTGTGGATAATGTTTTTTTTCTATGGGGAGGTAACACAGATGAGCTATTTAATTCTGTTGGTCATCTTGAGAGTACCTCTGATTTTCTTAGGTTCACTGTAACTCATTCTCATACATCCATTGATTTTTTGGATGTTACCATCTCTAAGAATTCCCATGGACTTTTAGAAACTCAAATGTACAAGAAACCCTGTTGGAGAAATGGGCTGTTACACTGCTCCAGTATGCATCCCCCGCCATATATTCTCCAATATATTCAAGGGCCAGTATTTAACAGTATCCAGGCTCTGCACTAATGACCACACCTTTGAAGAAACCATGCATATGGTTAATGAAGGTTTTGCTGAAAGAGGATATCCTCAGAGGTTGATAGTAGATACAAGCAGGGAGACTATACAAAGTCGACAGGACAGAGGTACCCCTTATTTTTCATCTTCTCAACATATCACAAATTGTGCTCTTGGTGACAGAACAAGTAGATCTCCAAGGATCTTTTTTAAATATTCCAGTAACATCCAACAATTTTGCAACATTATAAGAAAGAACTGACCTGTCCTTTTGGCTGATAAGTGAAGTGGGTCAAATAGTAGGACAACATCCATCTTTTACTTTTAGGAATAATATGTCCATTAGAAGACTTTTGTGTTATGGACAAAGACATTCGGCACCCTTATTGACAGGGAAGAAAGGTACATTCCCCTATCACAGTTGTAAAGCCTGTTCTTCTATTTCTAAAGATCCATGTTTCACACATCCAGTTACTGGGTGTATTTTTTCTCCCAGGTTTACAGCTACTTGCAGAAGCAATGATTTAGTTTATCTAGCTACCTACTGCTTCTGCAATAGTTTTTATGTAGGCAAGACTACACGACAGCTGAGGGAATGGATACTTGAGCACTTGGGGAGTATACATAATAAAGTGCTGACAGATGCTTTAGCTAATCATTCCTCTTCATATCCAGGACACAATTCTTTTAATTTTAGGGTTGCTGAATCCTAGTGCCAGGAAGGGTGATTTTAACTATTTTTTTGAAATGTGTGATCTTAAGTGGATCATCTCTTTACAAGCTTATCAACAACCAGGACTCAATAGTGGAGTCTCCCTTAAGCCTGCCCTGTTGAGCAAGAGATGATTGAGATTAGGTTGTTTAATTGTATTCATTGTTTTATTAGTGGCCTAGAATGATTGGTTTATTTTCATCATGACTTGTTTTAAATTTATGAACTTTCATCACAGTTTTTATATTGGTCTGAAGAAGTAGTAACCCCGCGAAAGCACTAACCTTTCTTAATAAACTTAGCCATATTTTATTTTTGCTGTTCATCAATTTTACACCGTGTTGGTTGACTCACATTTGTTGTTTTTTACTATTCATTGTTGTTTGTGAGTCACCTTTTGCAGTTGGCTAGCTTGTTTTTTTTTTTTTTTTTTTAATTTTATAGGTGGTAAGAATCTGTGTATATGTTAGCTGATGGGGTAGTTCTAATCATTTAAGGCTTTGTAGTGTTATACAGTGGTGTGTTATAAAGTGGGGTATTTGCTGTATAACATTGTTCAAGTTTTGCTTTTTGGGAAGCCTGGAAGTTAGTAAGGATGGGACCACCATGAAGAAGTGAGGAGAGGAGGTAAGTAGTGGCATGCTTAATTTTAGTTGTGTTGATGAGAAAATTTTAGCACTATAAAGCATCCCCAGTTTTTGATGAGTTTTTCAAATGCATTTTTATTTATGCAGCTCAAATATAAGATTATCATTTAGTATCATCCCTTATAATTTTCTATGAGAAGTAACTTCAATGGTTGTATTTTACATTTTGTTTTATTCATGAGAGAGGGATTTTAAGGGAAAAATAAGTATTTGGGGGGGTGAGCATGAGTCATAAGCTACAAACCCATACTTCAGTGGCTGTTAAAACTCCCTAAGTAAGTATTTTTTGGAGATATCCCAGGTTGCCCGATGTGCATAAGAGTGTGGAGTCATCTGCGTATTGTATTACGGAGGCCTGTTGTGTGAGTGTGTGGAGGGTGATGGTGAAAATTTTAATGAGGAGGGACTAAGGATAGAGCCTTGTGGTACGCCGGTGGTGACTGGGAGGTATGGAGAAAGGGTGGAGAGCCATTTATCTACTAATACCTATTGGACAAGTAACTTTGAACAATAGAAGGGTGGGCTGAAATAGACCTAGTGAGGACATTTGAAGTAAACGATTGCTGTAGAAGACTAGTTTGCCTTTATCTGTAGCTTTCGTTACAGTATCTATAAAGGTTAGAAGTGCAGTGTTAGTACTATGGGAAGAAAAGATGCTATGTTATGTGGGAGATAAGAGTGCTTCTTGCAGGCGATAGCTTAGTAATTGTTTTTCAGTGTATTTTTCAAGTATTTGGGAAGGGAGAATAAGATATCTGTAGGTCTAAAGTTAGATGTCTGTTGAATTTCCTTCTTTGTGTAAAGGGATAATGTGTTATTTTTTCCAGAGACAGGGAACATGGGATTCCTGGATTGACCTATTTATAAGGAATGAAAGAAGATAGGCAATGGTACTGGCTGCCAATTTAAGGTACTCACTTGGAAGATCATCAACAGTAGTTTTATATAGGCTTGAAGGAGAAAGTAGATGTGATGGTATGTGGCTATTGGGCAGGGCTGGGCTTAGATG
Organism: Protopterus annectens; assembly: GCF_019279795.1. NCBI lineage: Eukaryota > Metazoa > Chordata > Ceratodontiformes > Protopteridae > Protopterus > Protopterus annectens. The sequence goes on along the minus strand of NC_056731.1, from coordinate 1,925,376,670 downwards.
GTGGGGAATTCTTGGTTAGGGATGCTGTACTATATCTGAAATAACAGCTGAAGTTTATTGCAGTTTCGAGTGTTGAGTCAGAGTTGAATTTTTGGCCAGGATGTAAGATTTCTTTAATGGTTGACCTGAATTGTTTAGGGTTATGTTTACTGTTATTCTGAATGTTGTTATAGTATAGTTTTTTTGTCTTTATTTATTTGTCTCTTAGTACAGTTGTGAAGCGTTCTGAAGTTTTCGAGCTATTGTGTTTTTTGTCTTCATTTATTTGGCTCTTAGTACAGTTGCGAAGTGTTCTGAAGTTTTCGAGCTATTGTGTTTTATGTCTTCATTTATTTGTCTCTTAGTACAGTTGTGAAGCGTTCTGAAGTTTTCGCGCTATTGTGATGTTTTACATTTTTGCCATTCTTTCCATGCTTTTTCTCTATCATACATTAGCATTCTGTTCTTTTGGATGGCCAAAATGCATTATTTGTTTTTTAGAGAATGGGTAGACCTGCTTCCTGACTGGAGAGCAAACGTTCTCCAGCAGGGTATTGATGTACAAGTAATGCCTACTGAAAAATGAGTCCACCACTTCACAGCAGCATATCAAGCTGACATGGAGCTCGGACTGTAAAAACCTAACGGCCACCATTATTTTCTGCTTGCTAAGCAGGGCTTTTGCTGTTTAACGAGTGTAAAATAATAAAGGAAAAAATTTTTTAAAAAAAGTGTGTATGTCTGTATGTCTGTGTGTGAGAGTGTATGCATGTATGAGAGTAAGTGATTGATTGAGCCGTTATCTTACACTCGCTAAGCAGCCCTTTTGCTGTTTAGCGAGTATAAAATAAATTAAACTGAAAAAAGTGTGTGTGTGTGTGTGTGTGTGTGTGTGTGTGTGTGTGTGTGTGTGTGTGTGTGTGTGTGTGTGTGTGTGTGTGTGTGCGTTTGTGTGATTATGTTTCTGTCTCTATGTGTATGGAAGCAGAACAGACTGTGGGTGTGTGTGTGTGTGTGTGTGTGTGTGTGTGTGTGTGTGTGTGTGTGTGAATGTGTGTGTGTGTGTGTGTGTGTGTGTGTGTGTGTGTGTGTGTGTGTGTGTGAGAGAGAGAGAGAGAGAGAGAGAGAGAGACAGAGTGAAGAGTGAGAGCGATCCTTGGCAGCAACAGCATCAGTTAAGAGTTTTGTGTACCTCTTCCATACTATTCAACTTCTCAGCACAAAAAATCTGAACAGACCCACAAATAATGAGGGACAAACAACCAAAAATAAAGACAGATTTTAATTATTGTGATTATAAACTTAGAAAGTTGCTGGAAAAACAGGGTTTCTATTACCATGTATTATCTGAAGGATATGAAGTCTGAAACTCAAATGCTTGTTGTTATTTAATGACTTCAGTCTCCAGTGATTTTCCAGAAAACTGCACATTTTATGAGGATGGGATCAAACATATGAGCCAAAAATCTGGACATTCTGCAATTCTGCAAAAATCTGGACAGTTGAAAGGTATGCTCTGTTGACTCTTAGCTCAAAATATCCGGATAAACCTAAAATAAACAGGGGACAAAGGATCAACATAGGAACATATTTTACTTGATTATTAGGATTTGTGCTAGCGTACATTTTCTGAAACAGAGGATTGCATCAGAGACAGAATGAGAACAACAATAAAGATGTTTGTATATCTCTGGACCTTTCAGCTGAAGAAATCAGGATAAAGCCTAAAATAAAGGAGGGGGACAAAGGCTCAAAATAGGAACAGATTTTAATTACTGCTCTTATAAAATTAGAAACTTGCTTAATTAAAAGAATTTGTGTTATTATGAATTTTCTGAAGGAAATAAATGTCTGAAACTCAGATGTATGCTATTATTTAGTAACTTCAATCTCCAATGACTGGCAACAAGCCAAACATTTTAGGAGTAAGGGACCAAAAAATAAAGTAAATGCTTCAATATTTTTTAAATGTTATATTTTGCATGTAAAATGCTTCCTCCAACACCATTAACATATACTACAGCAAGTCTGAAATATTAGGTGGAGGAGCTATTTTACATTCCCCCAGATTCTCAAACGTTTGCACAGAGTACAAGATTGGTGCAGGAGCACAAGCAGGCAGTATGTCTGCCCTGCGATCCAGGAAGAGCCTGCAGGGGCGTGCATGAGCACTCCTGCACTACTCCCGCACGGACTAAGCCCTGGTATGCAAATCATACCATTTGCAGGAGAAATCTGTCCAAATGAGGTGATTTTGCAATCCAGGAAGCTTGCAACAGTCCGTTCAAGACTAGTGCTAACTGCAGAAATGTACTCGGTTAGTAACTGAGTACATTTCAGCAAAATCCAAAACGGAGCCATGACAGCTCCAAATAAAGGCTGCATATCATGTAGTGGCATTGCTAACATTAAAAAAAAAAATACAAAAATCAACATTTATTATTTTGTAGCCGATCACGTCTGTTTAAGCATAGGGCAGCGGCGCACAAACGGGATCGGGGGAAAATAACAAAATGAACCTAAATTAAGCATTCTAACTAAAATCAGTATTCTGCCATGCAAGTCAATGGCAGTCAGAAGACAACATGGCCAGTGAGTAGTGGTTGCTAAGGGGGGAGGCTCAGTGTGAGACATGTAGCGATGCATTAGCAGGCAATCCTATGCAAATGAGGAGAAGGATAGTGAATCCCAGTTTTCCAGCATGTGAGGACGGTCCCAATAGTGTAAGGGTAGGAATAGCATGGTGCAAGCCTAGGAGTTAGGTGACATCATGGGGGGGGGGTCAGACGTACTGTAAGTGGAGTGGAGCCCTGTGGCTTGGATTTGCCCCTAGCTTAGCACAGCTAAGCTAGGGGGTGTGTCTAATCCTGCGTAGCACTCTTTACAAAGCCTAAGCGGGTGTGCACGCCGCGCAGTAGGCTTTACAGGAAGAAAAAGAGGTGAAACCTGGAAATAGCAGCAGTGTGCATATTTAAGTACTCTGTGCGGCGCATAGACGGGCCTAAACAGGAAGGCAATGGGAATGGAAAACAGCAGTAGGAAGGTAATCAAGGAGAACTAGCATCGGAATCAGCCAATTACACAGGCAACAGACCAGCCCAGCCCAGAACACTACTATAAACTAAGCAAAACACCTTCCCCTCTGGTTTTCCCGCAACCTACACCACCGGTGTAAACAAGTGGGGAACTTTTTTTAACACTCACAACAGCAAAATGATAGGGGCTGTAATAGCTATCATACAACAACTTGTGGAAGAGGCTGAGGGTGGTGTGGATGTGAATGCTGCCGACCAACCCACAGTGAGGAGATGGAGAAGAGTGTACAGACCCAGGGTAACCTACCAGGGTCTACATGAGCTGGAGATAGTGGAGCACTATAGGGTGGACAGGGACGTCCTACAGCAAATTGTTGAGCTGTGCTGGCCATGCCTGATACACAGAACTAGCAGAGGGGAACCCACCTCAGTGGATACCAAGGTATGTGTAGGCCAAAGAATACTAGCTACAGGTACCTTCCAAAGGCCAACTGGGGATATGATGGGGATTTCACAGGCATCAGCATCCAGGGTACTCCACGAGTTCCTGGATGCCATGTCAGCACATGTCAGTGAGCACATATATTTCCCCAACACCCGTGAGGCATTGGCTAGCAATATGCATCTCTTCTACCAAATAGTGGATTACTCTGAAGTAGTGGGTGCAATAGACTGCACGCACATACGCATCAAAGCACCCTCTGGTGAGCAGGGTAGGGTCTACATCAATCGCAAGAGCTTCCCCTCCATCAACTACCAGGTTGTGTGTGATGAATGTGTGTGCTGGCTATCCTGGAAGCTATCACGATTCCCACATCTGACATCTGACGCAGCTGTACCAGAGATTTGCCAATGGGGACATCTCACACGGTCACCTAGTGGGGGATGCTGGATACGCACTGTAGCTGTGGCTGATGACACCCATCAGAAATGCACACACACCCAAACAAGAACTCCATAATGAGGCACACGCACAAACAAGAATCATAATAGAGCATGTGTTTGGGATGCTCAAGTCACAGTTCCAGTGCCTGGATACATCTGGTGGAGCCTTGCAGTACTCTACAGCTACATGCACCCAAACTGTCCTTGTATGTGCCATGTTACACAATATGATCCTGTGGAAACAGCTGCAGCAGGAACAGCATGGGGCAGGGCCACACAGCCCCCCCACCAGGCCTACACAGACAGACTACAGCAGGTCAGGCAGTGGGATGTCAGTTCTGAAGGCTAGGAAGTCAGTAACTAATATGTAGGTAAGTAAAAGCTAAGGTCTGTAGGACACTGGTATGCCTGTAGCCAGCATGATAGGGTAGACTACAGACTGAAATGGAGTACCCAACATACCAGTACAATCCTAGCAAATGTGTACAAGTGTCAGGTGTGCTCCTCCCATCATACGTAGAAATAAAGTAAAAGTCAGGTGTGCCCCCCCCATCCTATGCAGAAATGTAGTAACAGTCCATGTCACATGATTGACGGAGACCCTGCAGAGACAGCATGTTACCTGTAGGTGTACAACACAAAGGTCAGCAATGCAGTACAAACAACCTGGACCTGATCCACTCATGCAATACAGACGGCCATACTGGGCATGCCCACACACTTAGAGTACTGAAGGCAACGTCATTCAACCACATACTGAAAGGTCATACTGGGCATACTTACACACTTAAACACACAAAGGTCATGTCTGCAAACACCAGTGGACCAGACATATCTAGCAGCCGCAGATGTTAATGCAGACACTCCTCAGTATGCACCACACATGCTTTGCACACACAGTGGATAGGAATACAGGCATATATGTAAGGACAACACACTATAATATGCCAAAAGTAGACATCACTGCAGATACTAGCCACCAGTATCTACCAGCATTACAGAGTATGTGGTGCATGTGCCAGCTGTGCAACATGACTGTTCAAGGAAGTAGTCATCTAGCAGTTGTATACACAGACCTGTGGAATATGACCCAGGGTGTGCCTACATGTGGCGTGTCAACCCTGAGATGATGGGTTATGGCCCATGCACACACACTGCCCTCCCCATAGCCCCACTATGACAAGCCTGCTGAGGTAATCTACTGTGAAATGCACCTTAGGTGTGCTGTAACCTAGTAATCTCTGTGGTGCATCCCATACCTGCACACTGCTGTAGTGTCATAAACTAGCTAGGTAGGAGCTCTAACCCCAGCCTTGGTAACTGTGTGTGTGTGTGTCTCAGTAGAGAGCAATACTTTTTAGGGTGGTCACACTCACTACAATTGCAATGCTGTACTTTGGTAAGGCTGCTGATGTCATCCACCTAGAAATACATCCCTGGAAAGGCTGTATCCCAGTATTCTCCGTGGCATGTCCCATAACTGCGTACTGTTGTAGTGTGATAAAGTAATAAGGTAGAAGTTCAATTCCCAGACATGGCAGCTGTGGGTGTGAGTGTGTTTGTCTCTCTGTGTAGAAAGCAATGCTTTTTAGGGTAGTCACACCCCCTACAATTTAAAGCACTACTTTGGCAAAGCTGCTGATGTTATCCACCTAGAAATACATCCCTGAAAAGGATGCATTCCAGTAATCTCTGTGGCGCTTCCCATAATTGTGTGCTGCTATAGAATGACAAAAATGGTTAGGTAGGAGTTCAATTCCCAGACATGGCAATTGTGTGTGTGTGTCTGTCTGACCCTTTCTGTGTAGAGAGCAATGCTTTTAGGGTAGTCACACTCCATATAACTTGTATGCTCTACTTTGGCAAAGCTTCTGATGTCATCCACCTAGAAATACATCCCTGGAAAGGATGTGCCCCGGTAATCTCTGTGGCATTTCCAATAACTGCGTGCTGCCATAGTGTGACAAAAATAGTTAGGTAGGTGTTCAGTTCCCAGACATGACAACTGTGTTTGTGCGTGTGTCTGTCTGTGTTGAGAGCAGTGCTTTTTAGGGTAGTCACACTCCCTACAATTCAAATGCTCATCATTTGCAAGGCTGCTGATGTCATCAACCTAGAAATATAGGTAGCTGTAGCCCAGTAATCTCTATAGCGTGTCCTGTAACTGCATACTGCTGTAGTATGATATAGTCCTCTGTTAGGAGTTCTATACCCATGCGTGTATGTTTTGTGTCTGTTTCACTGTCTGTGTAGGAAGCAATGCATTTTAAGCTAGTCACACTCAGTACATATCCAATGGCCTACGTTGGCAGCCCTGCTGATGTCATCCAATGTGGAATACACCTTCACGGAAGGGGTACTTTAGCAATCTCTGTGGCACATACTATAACTGCATAGTGCTGTAGTGTACCTAAACTAGATAGGTAGGGGCTCAAATCCCAGACATGGTGTGTGTGTGTGTGTGTGTGTGTGTGTGTGTGTGTGTGTGTGTGTGTGTGTGTGTGTGTGTGTGTGTGAGAGTTTGTAACTTGCACACTGTCTTGACGTGGGTGTGAGTCAGTGATACCTGGGCCCAGTGTGGGGTGGGTTTTGCAAATGTCTTTTATGGTGGCCCTATATCACAATGCCCACTGTACAGGGATACCAAATGTGAAATAGCCAATTGGCTGGGGTGCAATCCCATACCCATACACATGACATCACGGCCAGGCAATCACAGTTATCAACCCCAGTATTACCCAGAGCACACTCTCAACCCATGTCACATACACATATACACACATGCCGAGGCAACAGCCAATATGTGCGTAGTACACTGCATATTGGCAACTGATAGTAACTATAGAGTGACTGCAATGCTCTGCAGAGGACAAGGCACCCTGTCTATCTGTCCAATAGGCACATATATGCAGAGAGTGCACCTTCCCCCTGTTCCCCACTGACACCTGCAACACCTGTGGTGCCATCACATGTGACCCACAAAGGACATACCATGCCTGAAAACATGCACTGTATGGACAGATGCCACCGATACCAGGGAATGCTGTTAGCATGCTATCAATGTAGGTGCAGTGTTAACCTGTCCATTACCAGTTCCTGCCACTGGTGGTCATGAGTGGCACATCTGACAATAATCTGTGTACACAACATGGGCCCAACAGCCCAGGTACAATTCCACATGTCACTGTACATGCATGTGGGAGGTGTGCACATCCCAGACACCGTCCATGTCATGGACTAGGGAACACATGCATAGCAGGTGATGTACAGCATTGGCCACATGCAATAGGCACCCAGGTGACTGGATGGTGGATACAATAACCACCTGTGTGGGCAAATGCAGAAATCACAGGCCTGAGCCACAATGCAGACCATTGTCATGTGGCATGATGCCAAGGTATACCCATCACCTAGCCTTGTATAGCTGTCTGCCACAGTCAGCCACCACATACCCATGCAGAAATGCACCCATGTACGTCAGTACTGGCACCCTGTGTGTTTGTGTGCGTATAGTATTATGCGTAAGATCACATCCACACTCACAACAACCACCAGTGGCATACTGATGCATGCTGTCTGATGTCAGAACATCCCCATACCCTTCACCCATACAACCTCCATATGACCCATGTGGTGTATGTGATACCTGCACAGTGATGTGTTGTGGCAATCCCACTACTGATGGGTTTCAATCCTGCCCCTGCCAAGTGTGCCAATGTGTGCGTGTCCCTGTAAGAGTGTGGTTGTGTTGACGGTGGCACCTGTCCATGCAGACAGGCACGTTTCTGTCACCTACCGTATAGCTACCATATCCCTGTTGCAGATGTCACTCACCATCACATATATGTTCTGAGAGCTCTACAACAGGTAACCCATGTGGCACATCCAATAACTGCACAGAACTGTGATAACACTACATAGTTGTCAGGGGTTTGATACCCTGTGCTGGTAGGTGTGTGACACAAACATGCTTAGGTTTTACTCTCCCACCCCTCCCTGACCTGTCTTAGCCTCTGTCTGCCTCTCCCACTCCCTCTCTGGTGGATGTGGAGACCTACACCTGCTTTGCTTAGGCAGCAGCATGTATATTTTAACTGATGCTCAAGATCAGCTGATGGCCTCTGCATGAATTGCAGCCCTCCCCTAGATGACTGCATGTGGAGCAGTGTGGTAACATTCCCATAGCCAATTGCATGGAAACACACTCCAATATCTAGGAACATCATGTTGGTGTTGGCCCTTTTCATTCACTGTAAGCAGGAACTAGATCCGTTGTTTGGCAAATAGCATCTCAGATGGATTGGGGATGTACCTCTAACAACATACACTGTGGAAACAGGGCAAAACACAGGAGGGGGCTGTGCCTGACCTGACTACAGACTGTAAGTGCTGCTATACTGCATTTGGAGTAATGTTGGTTTAACAGTGTGTGTGTGTGTGTGTGTGAGTGTGTGTGTGTGTGTGTGTGTGTGTGTGTGTGTGTGTGTGTGTGTGTGTGTGTGTGTGTGTGTGTGTGGATGCGTGTGTGTGTGTGTGTGTGTGTGTGTGTGTGTGTGTGTGTGTGTGTGTGTGTGTGTGTGTGTGTGGATATGGCTGTCTCACATGTCTCAATACCTGCCATGTCAGCTCTATGTTTATGATGAATCCCCATCTGCAGGGCCATCCGTAGACTGGGTGGTTTGTTCTGCCTTTGGTGTCATGTGCTACCCATGAAGCATCTATCTGTGGACTGCAGAAAGTACTATGAGGATTGCAGTCTGTAGATGGTGAAAGCCATGACAGTTACAAACTTCATATCCCTCATAGGACATATGTTGCAACAAACCCTGTTACAACAGTAAATGTATGAGGTTATCACAGCAACATGTCAATATCAGCCCTGTGTATGTGCTTCCAGCCCCAACTCTGTCAACCTTTGCACATATGTCGTGCATGTAGAGGTGAATATGTGCTGTACACCATAAGTAGTGTCATCATATCTGATAACAAGCCAGTGAGATATCAGACTGCTACACATGTTATGTACAGTAGGGGTTATAATTGATGACATAACCTGGAAATACTGTGGTTGTATGCACAGTACTGAGCTCTGTGTACGTATGGTGAATGTCGACCGTGTGTGTATTGTTAATATGTACCTTGGCCTGTGTACAGACTGTGGTAGTTGTCATCATACTAGGTCCCATCCTATCTGTTACATGCTGCTCCACTGTATGTTACCATATTGGCTTATATGTTTGTAGGGCCATACACACATATGTCTCATACCACAGTCAGCCATCACACCACACTGTGTAGCGGTCCAGTATATGTAGGGATAGTGTGTGAGTGGCACATATGAGGATGGTGTTGAACAGATAGTCCATATACTGTAATAGTATGCTAGCTTGCCATATGTGGCTGTAGCTCTGTTCTCATTGGTTGTGGTTATGCACTTTCATACAGGTATATCTTACCCTGTGCTGTGACATGCCTGTACAGCCTGCTATATATGCAGTTACATGTGCATTCCCCCGTAGGAGATGTAGGTCAGTGTTGAGCCAGTCTGCCTGTAGTCTGTACAGTGCATTGCTACATGCCAGGCAGCTTAGTGTACTTACCCAGTGAGATGTCATGTGCAGATACTTGCCAGATGTACTGCTGCTGGGCCACCCTTAATAGTCATGTATGTCAGACAGAGCAGTGGGATGCTGTACAGATGTATGTCAATATCTAGTGAGTAGCATGTGGCCATGGCACCCCTGTACCAGCGGGTGTTACGTGTCAGGCCAGACAGATGTGTGTAAATGCAGAACCTATGGAGGCATATGTATACCGGTTGTTATGTGTTATGCCCATCTACATGACTGTTAACATCCATGTTGTCAGGCATGGTACACATGTTTTGCACTAAGGGGTTCTGTGTATACCTCTGGACTGTACAGAGTGTGTCAGAATGTCCACACATATTGGCCAATATCTCTGCTACAGTCAACAGGGGCTGTACGTGCAAGAAGCGGTACTTAACTATGATGTCCTTAGGATGTCTGTCTGTAGCCAATGGCACATGTGGAAAGCAGATGTGATCCGCCCACACACACCATGTCTGTGAGGACAATCCCAAGTACAGTAGCAATAGTATATAGAACTGTAATAGTACACAAATAAAAGTCTTCCACTCCTGCAAACCTGTGTGTTGTCTTTTCCTATGACCCCTCTGTGGGCATATGTTGCAGGCAATGTTTGACATTTATATGGGTGGCCCATACAGTGTCCAGTTGTTCAGGTGTGAACTGTAGGCATAGTGGCTGTTCCGTATTTTGTGCACCTCCTACATATGTATCTGACTGTACATATCTCTGCATGTGAATGTGTAGTTACATGTATATCTATATATATGCAAATATAAATATATATATATGTATATCTGTATCTGCATATGTGTGCCTGTGTATATGTATCCTGGGGATGTTGATAGCCTCCACATTTTAAATCTCCCATGGGAGCCAGACTGTACTGCATGATATGTTACCAATACCAGCCTGACATCATACAGCTGGGATGTAGTACTGTTAACATCTTGTGCTCATGTCATGTCAGGTCCTGGTTATGGGATCTGCAACACTTGGTAGTGTATTGCAGGGCAGATGTGTTTGGCTATGGGGGGGGGGGTTTTCCAATTACTACAATACGTATATTGTTTGGGGCCTCCCAGCCCCATTGACGGTGCATGTGGACATATGTGTTTCTGTTAATCTACCATTGCTATCTACGGATGTATGCCCATATATACCTATATAAGTATATATATTTGCTTACATATGTCTAACTATGTCCGTATATACCTATGGAGATATACATCTGCGTACATATATGTAACCTGCTGTGTATATGTGGACATATATGTGTTGTGTATATGTGGACATACAGGTGTTATTATTTATATATATATATATATATATATATATATATATATATATATATATATGTGTGTGTGTGTAGATTTGCATGTATATATGTTCATATATATCTATATCTATGTATATATTTCAGACTATATATATATATATATATATATATATATATATATATATATATATATATACATATATAGATATGTAGTATCAGTTTGGATATGGATATAAGGGTTTATATCATTTGAACAAAAATTTAAAATTTTGGTCTCTGTAAATAGCGAAAATGCCAGTAGTCGATGTCTGTTTTGTGAGATCACGGTACAGTGAAGATCGGGAAATTTGCCCTTTCTTCACTGTAGTGCGATCTCGGAGTTGTTATATATAATTAGCGGGGAGTGTGGGGGCACAGCCCCCCACAATAAAGGATTCAATTATCGGCATTTTCGTTATTTACAGCGATCAAGATTTTTACATCTAGATGTTGGTATATATTCTCTGTACTGTTGCATGACTGGGCTGGATGTTATGTTAATGACAACATCAGATTGATGTATATCTGGCATGGCTTAGTGGTACATTACTTTGTGGATGGTCCTGGGTTCGAGCCTTGCAGAGGCTGTTTATTTTGTGGCTGGGCAGAACACGGGACATTGGCTATAGAGTGATTAAGGCACTTTAAAGCAGTTGTACACAGGTTTGTGTGGAGCTCAGCACTGCTAACTTCTGGTTACAGTTTCTTATACTCCGTTAGCTTCCACATTGCTTACTTTGTGTAAGCAGTGCTTTCCCCTGTACAAATGCACATAAACACGGTTACTAGTCCTTACATATGCTTACTACTACTTAGTTGTGCTTACACTTGGTAACTAGTGCCTTATTCTTTATGACACTGCTACATCACATGTGCATTTCCTGCAGTACTATAGTTCATACATATGTGTTATTTAGTGGGTTTTTCAACAAAACTATTGGTTATAATGTGCTTTGCCATGTAAAATAGACTGTGCTGCAGTGGGACTCGAACCGGGAATGCCTGCTCGTTAGGAGAATGCTCTGCCCACTACACAGTATTGCTTACATCCATGAGGCGGTCCGATTAGAACCGCTCCATCCAACACCGGCATGCCTCGACCCATAATTACATAACCATCGCCCCCCCCCCTCCTCCGCAGCACTCATCCTGCAAGTCGGGTCTAACCACACCACTACACACTGCCCACTCTCCACTTCTTGGGACCCATCATGTACGTTATCTCGACCCAAGGATCATCAGGCTTTCCCAACCGTGTAGTCCGAGAACATATGTGCCCTCCCATGTGTATCTTTGTAACGGAAGGAACCCAAATACCCACAAATTTTTGGGTTGTCCCGCAAGGGACGTTCCTGTCTTCGTTTCTAGATTAGACTTAGAGGGTCGACAATGTTTCTCCCACTGGAAATATCCTGCCTGTAGTTTGGGAAGCAGTGGTTTGTTTACTTTTTTTGTGAGTTTGTTTGCATGCTTCACCTGTTTAGCTGGGGGGGGGATATCGGTATGTGTAACACGTATGTTGATTGAGCCTTCTCACACCCATTGGCGGTGCCTGTGGTCATATATATCATTCTTATGTGCTGTATCATATCTACAGATATATATTTGTGTATATATACACAGACACACACACACACACACACACACACACACACACACACACACACACACACACACACACACACACACACACACACACACACACACACACACACACACACACACACACACACACACACACACACACACACACACACACACACATATATATATTGCTGTATATACATCTACCAACATATAGATGTATGGATGTCTGCATATGTCTATATCTATATGTGGATATTTATATATATATATATATATATATATATATATATATATATATATATATATATATATATATATATATATATATATATATATGTTTATATGTTCAGAGGTAGGTACTAGGCTACCTGCCCGAGGGCATTTATAAGCCTAGCCAGAGTATGTCGGCTTTCGCCACCCCATTGATTAATTAACTGATCCTCTGTCAAGCAGAGCCAATGAAGTGATCCCAGGGGTGTATTTTCTGTTACCCATCCACTCATCAAGGTTTCTCCTGAAGAGCGTTAGTGAGGGTCTCTGCCTGATGTAATTTGGAATTTTGTTCCAAAGCATGGGGAGTCTCTGTGACAGGAATCTATCCCTCCAGCATGTTCTATTTATTGTTGTGGCAGGTTTAACTCACTATAGCGCGTGGAACGCAGTGACTTGGATTTCTTTAAGTAGAGCATTTCCATCAATTCTGAGTTGGGCATGGCTTTGTAAGTCAGGCAGAGATCACCTCTGAGTATTCGATATGCCACTGAGTACAGCCAGAGTTTTTTCAGTCGGGCTGCATAGGACATATGTTTGAGACCAGTAATCCTCTTGGTGAGGTACTTTTGTGGTCTTTCCAGCTGTTGGAAGTGTCTTGTGAGGTACATCCCAATGGGGCATTGTAGTCTATGATGGGTCTAATGAGTGACAGGTAGAGGGGCACTATAACCACTTTATTTCTAGATGCAAACCCTTTAGTAATTAGATGGGCCACATAGAAAGATTTCGTAACTACTTTGGCAATATGATTGTCAAAGGCGAGATTGCTATCCACCTGAGTCCCCAGATCTCTTATTACCTCTTCTTTATTAAGGGGGCTGCCACCTATGTGGTAATTCATGGGTGTTTTGTTTTTCCCAAAGAGGATGACTATGCATTTTTTGGCATTTAGCTTGAGGCCATGACTTTGATACCAGGTGTCCGTCTCTAGGGGTTTATGTTCAGGCTGGTGAGTTTTTCTGTAATACCCGAGTGGGGAATGGTGTCAAAAGCCTTGGCGAGGTCAAGGTAGGCTGTGTGAACCACCTTTCCCTCGTCTAAGGCCTTGGTGACTGTCTCGAAGAAGTCCACCAGGTTTAGTAGACATGATCTGCCCTTAACAAAGTCGAACTGGGTCGGGTCAAGTGTTTGGAGGTTCCCAATGTCTTTGTTAATGAGTTCCATGATGATACGCTCCATAGCCTTGCAGACCAGACTAGTCAGGCTTATGGGGCAATAGTTACCAGGGTCAGTTGTGGCCCCTCCTTTGTGGAGAGGAATAACTGTTGCTGTGCGCCATTCTATGTGCACCTAGCCTGTGGAGAGGTTGAGGTTGAACAGTGTGTTTAGTTGGGGGGTTAATTCGTTCTGTAGTTCGTGCAAGACACAGCCTGGGACACTATCTGGACCCATTGATGGTGTGTTTTAGGCTTTTGAAAGGGCTGTTTTCACCTCTGCATCTGTGATTTTTGGGACACTACACTTTTCCGGTATTGTTGTGGGCCCTTTTGGAGGTGAGAGGGGGGTGAAGTTTGCACTGAATCTATCTGCCAGGATGTTGGCAATATCAGTAGGTTCAGTATATTTTGTGCTATTTTGCACTAGTTCAGTGCATATCTGCAAGTTGCCACTTAGATTCTTAACATAGCTAAAGAAGGCTTTGTGGTTATCTTTTGAATCCTTGGCTATTTTTCTTTCGAAGTTAGTCTTGGATGATTTCATGAGGGACCTCAGTTTTTTACTGATACTGATCAGGGATGTCTTTCCTTCTTGGGATTTGCTTTTTTTCTGAACTAGTTTCCTCCTTCAGTTGTATAGCCTGTTTATTGCAGGGGTCCACCAAACTGGTTTCCTTCTCTTAGAGGAGTGAGTCTTGGTTTTGCTAGGGATGGCATGATCCATGCATCCTTGTAGGTGCTCATAGAGTGCATTTGTAAAGGTTTCTGCATTTTGGGCAGCATTATTCTTTAGCGTGGGGGCTGTGAAACTTACCACCTCTGTCTTAAGTAAGGTAAAGTTTGCTTTGGAAAAGTTTTTTACTGTGGTTTCCTTAGTTGGGGGTGGTGGTGGGGTGTGGGCATCCACAGTGATTAGCTTATGGTATGATCTAACCAGTGATGGGTTGACCTCCGGTATGGAACACCTGCCGCCCATGTTGGTGATGACCAGGTCCAATATGTTTTCACTTCTGGTAGGGGAGTTTACCAGCAGATCCAGGGCATTTGAGTTGATGAATTCCAGGAAGCGCTGGGCCTGGGAATTTGTACTCGAGTAGTTTTCCCAGTGAATGGTAGGGTAATTGAAATCGCCCAATATCAGGGTGTTTGGTAGGACCTTCATGTTTTCCAGTGTCTCCAGAAAGGTGGAGTGATGGTTCTGGGTCATGGAGGGTGATCTGTAGCAGGCCACAATTTGCATTGCAGATTTGCCTGATGATCTCAGAGGTATCATGCTGCGCCACTAACCTGGAGGTGTAGGTATCCTTGATGAATGTGGATACACCCCCTCCTTTTGTGTTTCGGTCCGTGTTCTGTGGCCAAAACGTGTGGTATGAGTTGTAGCCTAGTAGTGCTGGGGTGCTCTCTGGAGCCTTGAACCAGGTTTCAGTTACTGCACAGATGTTGATGTTCTCCATACTGAGGAGTGCTTCGAGTGCGTGCATTTTGAGATTTAAACTCCTAGCGTTGAGTAGCATAACCCTCAGTTTTTTGTTAGTTGTGCTGTTTACGGAGGTGGGTTTGACTTTTGAGCCTTGCCTAAAAAAGGCATTATGGGGGCAGCAAGAGCCTTGGCCAGTGTTCAAAAGCCTAGGGGGTGACAGGTGCAAGCCTTCTCTTGCGAAGCAATGCGGCTTGTCGACCATGTCATCCCAGGCTGACAGACACTGGATCCCCTTTGAATGACACCAGAAGCTTAGCCAGTTGTTGAAATTGATAATTTTTTCTTTATACTGAGGTATCATTCTTGGTGAGGCAGGATGTTACTCAGGGTCAGGGTCATACCAGCCTGGGCTACATGATCAGAGAGCTCTTCCATGTCTCTTTTCATGTAGTCCAGTGAGGTACATCTCAGGTCATTCACGCCAACATGAACAATGACAGAGTCATATTTGTACTTGTTCTGGAGTGACCTGAGTGCTTGTGTTATGTGGTGGATTCTGGCTCTCGACAGGCAGCTAACAGTAATCTTCTGCTTGTCCAGCCTAGTGAATGGGACATCAATGTGCCTGACTATGGAGTCACCTATTACTAGTGTGTTATTTATGTTATTTCACCTAAAGGGCTGTGATTGTGCGGCACACTGATTTTGTGTTTTATGTGTTGTCTGGTTTGTGACGGGAAGTGCAGGTTGTTTGGGTGTCTGCTTTGGAGGTCTCTGATGCTTTTGCAGGTTTTATTTAGAGCCTCTGAGTATGATTTTGTGTATTTATGTGTATTTTTTGCCAGTGCTGTTTTAATAGGTCTGTGTGGGCTGGAGTTGTGGTACAACTGTTAACCTTATCCTCTTGACTGTCTGTTCCAGTCTTGGGTGGAGACAGCTTAGCTTCCAGTTTGGCTGTATAATTGCATCTCTCACATATGTTATGTAATACAGAGAGGGAGGGGTATATATCTATGTAGTTACAGATATATATATATATATATATATATATATATATATATATATATATATATATATATATATATATATGGGTACCTATCAGTTCACCGACAGGTCAAAACAGCGACACTCACATGTTCGACTCCAAATCATCGACACTTCATAACATCGACGTTTCAGGTAAGCGATCTTTCCCCTCACAGGACCCATGGTAGCACTCGTTTCTCTGTTTTAACGCGTAAGGTTTACGTCATTCTTCAAAATTTACCCTGACAGCGTTGTCCTTACCTTCTTAATAGTGAAACGAGTGCTACCATGGGTCCTGTGAGGGGGAAGATCGCTTACCTGAAACGTAGATGTTATGAAGTGTCGATGATTTGGAGTCGAACATGTGAGTGTCGATGTTTTGACCTGTCGGTGAACTGATAGGTACCCATATATATATATATATATATATATATATATATATATATATATATATATATATATATATATATATACATGTCCGCACATACACATACATCTACAGGTATAGCTACATGTCCTGTAATGTTGACTGGTATTGCTGGACGCTATGTTTGTGGAGACATCAGGGTTATGTGTATCTGTGGTGGCGTAGTGGTAAATCACATTGGCTATGGTGTGCAGGCTCCTGGGTTCGAGCCTTGCAGAGGCTGTTTATTTTGTTGATTTTGTTGCTGGCCAGAACAAGGCCCATTGGATATGGAGTGATTGAAGCACTTTTACACAGTTGTCAGTGGGTTTGCATGATGGTAAGCACTGCTAACTTCTGGTGATATCCGCTTACACATGGTTAACCTCTCTATTGCTTACTCTGTGTAAGCACTGCTTACGTCATGCAGACATACTTGCACCTGCTTACTAGTGCTTATTTATCCTTACTACTGCTGTATTTTAGACAGTAATAGTCTACTGGTTCTTGGGGAAGTTGTGAATTTGGCAAGTGTATGGGGTTATCATTCATTACACAGCTTACTACTCCAGTTCACGAACATATGTTATTTATTAGGTTATACAACTAAATATATTAATCGTAACAGTGATTTGAAATGGAAATGGAATGTACTGCTGTGGACTCGAACCAGGATTAACTGCTCATGAGGCTCATTGTTTACTACCTTTCTGCAGTTCTTCATTGCAGGGGCGTGTATATTCTCGTACACGCTTCGTGAAAGCCTAGGAGCTGAGGAGCTCGGGCAGCAAGCCTTCATCACTATGCATGACGTGTTGCCTGTCCTGTTCCTAAACGAGCGCTTCCATGCAGGACTAAGCTAGTCCTGCACAGAAGATTAGTGCGGGGAATTTATATATATATATATATATATATATATATATATATATATATATATATATATATATATATATAAATAATACAGTACTTAAAAAAATAAATAAACACAACAAATTTACAGAGATCCCATTCTCTAAGCTGAAAAATGCCCTCAAGGGTGTGTGTTAATGTATAATTAATGCCCTTCTAGGGGTGTAGAGTCCCTTCGCCTGCAGTGTCGGGCCTCATAACACCCCTGGGTGGGTGTTAATTACACATTAACACACACCCTGTTGGGCATTATTGCTTGCTTAATCTCTTCCTTGTAGGAGGTGCAAGGCTGTTTATGATAATTGGGAAAGTTGTACTGAATTAATTTCAGCATCATCTAAGAGGAGGACTTTTAGGATATTGCAGTTAATATATGATAGGGTAATAATAAATATTTCAGGATTAAACCTGGATAGGTTGTATGTTGTTTTACAAACATGCTGTTTAAGTGGATGCATAAGACGTCTGGTTATATAGATTAGGAGATGGTCGCTGAGAGAATCTGATATTGTACCTGAGGTGGTGAATTTACTAAGGTCTGATACTAGGATCCAATCTAATAAGGAAACTGGACGTCTTGCTACAATGTGTGGGGCTATTAATGAGTTGTATGAAACAGTGTAAGCTCATGATGGATGTAGGGGAGTTAAGAGATCATGGTCAACTACTTGATATTGGCATCACCTAGGAGCATTTTTTTTTTTGAGGAGCTGCATTACTTGCATCAATTGCAAATAAATATATTACTTGCTTTGTACTTTGATTGTTCATCCTTCAAATGTAACTTGTCTTTAGTGCTCTGCACCCAGGCTATGGCCAAAAAAGAGTTCAAATACCAAACCACTCACCTGAATAACAAGCACAATATATAAATTAACAACAAAACTGTGTTAACAGGCTCTTCCAAAAAGGTAGCATCCCATTGCATTGGTCTGTGGCCTTTCTATCCGAAGTTCCTGAAGCTGACTACCATCTGCCCATGAAGCGTTGTCTTATCTTTAACTATCACATAGCATGCTCCTCCAAAGAATCCACAGCAGACATGCTAGAGGGTATTGCAATAGCCGCAGCATTATCATATTCCTTGTTTCTCTACTGCAGTACTTATCATGCATGTCTAACATGCAAAGGACTCTCAGATTAAACTAAAACTGGGTGAAAACTTTTATTTCATCGTCATTAAATACACATTAAGAAAGATGGGAACACAGTCACACTGTTGCCAGCTCCCCATTTTTAAGCAGCATGGTGATGCAGTGGTTGAAGTTTCTGCTTCAAGAGCTCCAAGGTCCACAGTTCAGTCCTGCTATCTGGTCAGTATCTGTGTAGTTTACATATTCTCCTTCTGCTTGCCTGAGTTTTCTCTCTGTACTCATTTTGTCTCTCTGCAGATGTAGGCCACACGGGGTCCATCATTCTCACTAGCCTTATCCAAAAAGTTATGGAAGATATTGTAGAACTAATCAATAATGACATACAAAACTTGCAATCTCAGGAACTTTTGCAGTTTGGCTTTGTCAAGGGCACATCATACATTCTTAATCTTGTTAGCTTCTTTAAAAAAAGTCCCCAAAGCCCTAGATGAAGGATTTCTCATCCACACTGCTTATCTGGACTTAACAAAAGCATTTCATACCATTCATCACTCTGGTATCATAAATAAACATCAACCAATTTATAGTTCTCTAGATTATTAACTCTCTGTGAAATAGAATGCACTAAATCTGAATAAATGATACCCTTTACAAAAAGCAAAATTCATCTAGCAGCCTCCCTCAAGGTTCTGTCCTAAATCATCTCCTCTTTGGAATCTGTTTCTCTAATATAGAGGCAAATGCTAATAACCATTTGGTAAAGAAATTCACAGATGACTACAAGGAAGGAATTATCCTTAATCGCTTCAGACTAATACTCCAATAAGACACTGATGCCACTAGTAACTGGTACTCTTATCAATGTCTTGTCCTAAATGCAAAGAAATGTAGTGCAGTCAGATTAATTAGAACATGTGTTGCCACACAGTATCACATAAAAGGAACTCACCTTAATCCGGATCCAGGATTTTCGAACTTCAGAGAAAATGAGCTGTCCTGAAAATCCACGTATCTTCAGTATCAGAATATTCTTCTCTCTCTCTCTGATCTCATCTGTTGTACGTTCTTGTTCACATTTCAGTCCAGCCTAATTATCCTTTACTCTTTTCTCATTTATTCTATCATAGAATACATTGCTCCTTTCGATGTCCACGGTGCTGAACACCTCCCCCAACTAGAAAGGGCACAGTGTTTTGTAACAAAAAGATTACAACGCTTAAAGACCCACTCTTACTTAGACTAAAAACCTCATTCTTCTGCAATCTGTTGCCTACAAACTCCTGCATGGTGGTCTGTGCCTTACATTCCAAGCTATGTCAAACCTGCATTACGAATTATGTTTTTTATTATTCTAAGTAGGCCCTCTGTTGGAAGAGCTTACCATCTCAGATCCTCCCATGCTTTGTGCTCACCCAGGTACCTAGTTTTCATCTATTTGCTGTTAATACAAAAAAATCAGCATTTTATTCCTGCTTCCTTATGCTAAATGACATGTATGTGTACTAGTTACTCCAGGCCATGTGTGTGTGATCTAACATTCTATGGGAATTAGCATTGTAACTACTGTATCTATGCTGCTTAATGTATTTCTGTCTGTTACGTATTCAGCTAATGAGCATATTGATTGTGTGTATTGTTTGAGCTGCCGCTCCATGCATGGTGATTTCTTATTCATATAATCCATTACACGGCCTTTTTTGGAGGAGCTCAGCATTTCTCCTACACTGGCTGAGCTGAAAGTACATTTCATAACTGTCCTGTAATGTTTGAAACTGTGACATAGTAGTGCTGCATTGTGCTCACTTTTATATGCATTTAATGACTTTTGGCTTGATTAACCATTTTACATTGCATTCAGGGTATATTTTTCTTGAACTGTACTGTTTTTTGCTGTCTGTTCCCCTAATGTATACCTGCTGTTGCTGCTCTCGTGGCATATGTTTAAACTTCTTCTATGCATGATCACCCCTCCTGCTTCCAATCTTCTTCTTCTTCCTCTTTCTCCATGCTTGTTCACTTCTATCCTTTGTTTACCATGTAGGATAGCCAAGCTGTACTCATATTCCATTGTCATATGCAACTGTTGTTAACTTGTAATGTCTTTCTTTATCATAGTGTACTGCCCATCTTATTGCACCTCTGGAAAACATCACTGTACTGAATAACAATTAAAATCATACAAGAAGTACTCCAA
Source organism: Protopterus annectens (assembly GCF_019279795.1). NCBI lineage: Eukaryota > Metazoa > Chordata > Ceratodontiformes > Protopteridae > Protopterus > Protopterus annectens. Next base: position 1,925,355,775 of record NC_056731.1, on the reverse strand, counting down.
GTCTGGATCCTAATGATGCTATATCCCAGGCTTCATTATCACAGCAGTACCCTGCAGAAAAATTTGATAGTGGTCTGAATATACTTTTAACTCCCTGCATTGTATACACTACAGAACTATAGCAAAAAGTAGTGGTGCAGTATTTTCTGCTTAGAATACTTAAGATTTAACTTGCTCAATTGTGACTTAATTTAGTAGCCTGCTTTAGGGCAAGCATGGAGCCCAACGATCCCCTCCCCCTATAGTTGTACAGCATCTCATGTCCCCTTTTTCAGTTACACCTTACACTAATAGTCGCTAAAACTACTTTTTCCATTTAGATAATTGTGCCTGTAACAGACAATAGACCCCTGCTAGACCAAGATTATAGTGTTTGTTTTATACAGTTCTTCTTTAAATTATTACAGTAACACTCCTATTGGGACAGTTTGTAACACTCCATAGCTTTAGAATACACATACTTACCAGCTGCGTTACTGCATGTTTTCTTGATTCCTCCACTGTCATGGGTCAGCCAACTCCATTTCACCCTTGCTCCTCTCAGGCATCACTCCGCTCCCCTACCCTACTCCCAATTCCCACCCCACCCCATTACACCTACACTTAAATCATATACCTTCACCCATGTTTTCAAATTAACCAGTCATAGCCTAGACACCTACCTCTATACCCATCCCTACCTATTCTACTTCCTTTTAGTCATATCCTACCTTCTTTAGTTTCCTCCCACCACCACTTCTCTCTCTAGGCACCTCCCAGTGTCTAGTATTAACTCTATCAGCACATCATTAAAAACTAATCAACCCAACTGCTAGCTCTGTGTTCTTCACTCCTTCCGATCTCTAGCTGCATACCTATTTTCAATCTCACTTCCCTTTTAATAGTCTACTAACTAGTTGTATACCCCACTTCCACTTACCCTTACTTCTTAATTCACAGCTTTTAATCACTCTCACCTTACCTTTTCCACTGTTTTGCCCCTGGTCTTAACTCTACTTCCTTACATCTGCCACCCTGTTTCTAACTACACTGTTCTCATCATCTCCTAAAATGCCTCAAACCACCATACTTTTATTACATCTTTCTCATTTCACCCTCACTTTCTATTTAATACTAAATGTCATAGCACCAATCCCTATTTCTCATGCCTCCAAGCCTAAATCTGTCACATCCTTCCTATCATACCCATTAGAAAGCTACCCAGATATATATCCTAGCCTCTTTCCAATAAATACACTGCTTTTCCCTAAATTTAAAATTCTTCCTGTTAAACACACCATTCTCCTCCAACATCACCTCAATCGATCAAAAAGAAACTAATCAACATCCTGTCACAGTCCCATATTTTCTGACATACCCCTATTTGGCAATATCCACCCTAATCCAGGACCTACATCCACTAACCTTTCTGCTCAACATAGCAACTATAATTCCTGTAAAGCCTTAAATATTAGTACCTTAAACTTCCAAAGCATTTGAAACAAAATTACTGACTTTCATGCTTGGATGGTACTCAACCAACCTGACATCATCGCTGCCACCGAGACCTGACTCAAACCTACTGTTAAAGACTCTGAATTCCTTCCTCCAGTCTTCAATGCCATAAAGTCTGACAGGTTTCACAAGAAAGAAGCTGGTATTGCTCTCCTTCTGCCTAATATCTACAACATTGCCTTATACCCTAGTACCATTCCACAGTTCTCTAACGCTGAAGTTCTCATCTCTTTTTCTGAAAATAAATAAATTCAAATGTTTATGCATCACAGTTTTATATTTACCCCCTGGCAATAATATGCCTTTACTAGAAGATATCCTTGCTTGGATCACTTATACAATCAAAAGTGAAACAATCATTCTGGGTGATGTTAACATAAACTGCCAAATCTTCTCTTCTGAATACCCATGTCCAAACAATGTATTCAACTTTACTCAACTTATCACCACCCCAACTAGATTTAATAGAGGTAATACTAGTAGCTCTATCATACACTGGTTATTGGTTACCAATCCAAGCAAAATCTCCTCAGCCGGTACTCTCCCAAACACACTTAGTGACCATCTCCCTGCCTTTGTTCTTAGAACATCTCCTTCCCTCCAAAAGGAACATCATTAGAAACAAATACATAATCTGATCAACTTCAAACTAAAGATTGTCATATATCTACTGAAAAACATGAACTGGACCATCCTAAAAACTCTACCTCTAGATGAAGCAGTTAACTGCTTTAATACAATATTTCTAGATACCCTTAACAGCCTCACACCCCCTTACGTTAAGCATCTCCAAACTAATCATGTCTTATGGCTAAATCAATCAACAACAGAATTAATGCTAAACAGGGACAGAATCTGGAAACTATATCAGAAACATAAAAATCCTAGACTTCTTGAAATTCAAGCAGCTCCACAACCAAGTAAAAAGACAAGTGACCAATGATAAAAAGACTATTTCCTAACACTTCAATCCAATCATAAGAATAGCCCCAAGAAATTATGGACATCCGTATCATGTCTCCTAAATCCAGGCACTAATAATAACTCATGTCCACAGCCAGATAAAACTCCATCACACATGGCCAATCTCTTTAACCATCATTTTATTAATTCCATATCAAACATCACTGCCAACTTCATATATTAGTCCATCTACACCAGCCTCTCCCACTTACTCTTCCTCCTCTTCCTTTTCATTCAGTTCCCATGAAACTGCAACCCAACCAGCACCTACATTCACACTCAAACCTGTTCCAAATATTTTTCATAAAAAGACTGCTACTTAAACTCAAGCCTAGCTCCAATGCAGCTGACAGCCTAACCACAGTATATCTAAAGCTACCTGCTGATGCCATTGCCTACCCTATCAGTATACTTGTCAACCGATCCATCCTTGAATCCTATATCCCAAAAATTTGGAAAAAGGCATTTGTTCTATGCCTGCATAAAGGCGGCAGCTCCACTGATGTCTCAAACTACCATCCTGTAGCCATTCTCTACCCCATCTCCAAGCTCCTTGAGAAATGTATTCATGTACAACTTCTAAACTTTCTTCTTAATAACCAGATTATATCCCCTACACATCGCAGCTTTAGGCCAGGTCATAGTACTATGACTGTCCTGATATCTTTCATGGACATAGAAAACAAAGCCTGAGATTCAGGCAAAATTATTTCTTCCCTATCTCTAGACTTATCCATGGTTTTTGATGCAGTCTCTCACCCACTTACTTATATGCCAACTCTGAAAAATTGGTGTCTCCCCTCCCTCTCTTGATTGGTTTTCAAGTTACCTATCAGACAGACAACAGGCAGTTAAATGGAAGAACTCCCTCTCCTCATCCCTTAATAACCCCGCTGGTGTCCCCCAAGGCTCCATATTAGGACTCTTTTTCTTTAGCATCTTTATTAATAGTCTCCAGTAATCATTCAGTCAATGCTGTCTAATAGAATACTCTGATGACTTAACCATTATCTGCTCTACTGATTCCTTGTCCAGTCTTCAATGTATCATTTAACTGGCCTTTACCTCTGTAGAGACCTGGCTCATTAACAATCACCTGTCTCTTAATCCAAATAAATCCAAACTACTTCTATTTACCGCCAAGAAAATAATCCTTATAGACAAGTCTCAGCTTACCATTCTATCCTAAAGCAAAACAATAATAGAAGTTGTCACTCACACTAAAGTACAGGGAGTAATTATTGATGAGCAGCTAAAATCTGACATATACATACAGAATAACATTAGAAAAACACACCAAAAGCTTGGCATTCTATAAAGGCACAAACGCTTTCTTAGCCCCTCTAATAAACAAACCCTTTCTACTACTTATCTACTTCCCTCTCTCTCTTTTATGGTGCACCATTACTTATTAACCTACAATCCTCCCTAAAAGCTAATCTTGAAATTTGTTATAACAAAGTTGCCAGAACTGCTATAAATGCAAAACATTCCACTCATCACTGTACAGCTCCACACTCCCTCAAATGGATGGAACTCCCACACTATCTTTATTACCTGCAGCTAACATCTGTGCATAAAATAATTTACAAACCCTCAGCTTGTCCTGCTCTCACCTCATTATTCAGCAACCATCTACCTAAAAGGTCTCTCTGATCTGAAAATCAACACCTTTTGCAGGTACATAAACCTAACCTACCTGCCGGCCTTCTGTAGCCAAGGCCTGGAACGCTTTACCACTAGCTATTAGATCTAATCAAAATGTTGCTTTGTTTAAAAGTTCTGTATAAGTCTACCTTTCTTCTATCTGGATCTGCTCTAACCCACCACCCTTTAAAACGTGTCTCTGTGAACATATATTTATTTCTATTATTCTTACTGACTATATATTTCTTTCATCTATTTGTAATAACAACTAACTATACAATGTTGTGTTCATCCAACTGCCTGTATGGCAAAAGTATTCTACAATGTTACCCTTTTACATTTGAATTGCCTTATTTTATATTAAAACTTTGTTTAATCGTAACTATTGTCAAATTCTATTAAACCTCTAATGTAACTAATGCTTAATTACTTTTCCATGTGCATATTTATGGACCGTTACAAATGCTAATTCCTGCTCTATGTCTAAGTTTTATATTGTTTAGTGGAGGTTTTCTCCCTGGATCTCCACTGAAAGTGAACCCTTACAGTCCCAGTGGACTATCCCAGTAAACAAATGCCAACAAATAAATAATGGAAAACTCCTCAGGTAAAATTAATTCCAAAGACAGAGTTCTATGACAAAACATCAAAAAGTCCTGATTCGGGTAAATTCTTTATCCAGTCCCTTTCTTACCTATGGATCAGGCTTTCCCTACATATTATACATTGTAAAACCCTAATGACATTCAAATTTCACTTAGATTAATGCCTAGGAACCCATAAATTAATCGCAGGAGTCACTGCATACAATCGTCTATCTAAATACCTCTCAATCTCTTAGCATAAGAAATATGGACAAAGTCTGAAATAATGGGGGTGCAAAGGCCCCAAAATAGGGACAGATTTTAAACATTGCTTTTATAAACTTAAAAAGTTGCTAGAATAATAGGATTTGTTTTAGCATGCATTTTCTGAAGGACATTAAGTCTGAAACTCAAATGTATGTAATTAATTAGAGACTTTAATCATCAGTAATTTGCCATAAAACTGTTAAGTTGTATGTGGAACAGACCAAGAATATGAGACAAAAATCTGGACATTTGGCAAAAATCTGGATAGTTAAGAGGTATGCTAACTATGCCAAAGTAAACATTATCGCATCTCAATCCTCTCCGTTCCTTCTTTGTTTCTCTTTTCCTCCCTTTTCACCAACTTCTCTGTTTCCCCTTTCTGTCTCTCTCTCTAGCATAATACAAGCTGAAAATGTTATATTTTCCAATTAACTGTACCTGTTACCATCATCTTCAGTCCTAACAGTTTACCTTCAGTGACTCTTTTCCTATGATATAGCGGGCTGAGCCTACAACGATTGGCTTACTGCAGGCTTTATATAAACATGAGTCTATAATTGCCCACATGAGCCTTGCTCAGATGCCGGCACCATACGGTATACCACACTACTGTGTTAAATACTAGGAATAGTATAAGACATAGAAGAAATGCTGAAATTTTAGAGTAGCACAGGATGAATCTGAATGTGTTAATACTATATTATATACTGTTAGTGTAGCGGTTATTATGGGATGTGATTAAGGTCATGTTACACACTGCCCTGAAGCACCATAAACCTATAAGCAGCTTTGAACTTATGAGGGTGGGTCTATGTTCAGTCATTCAATGCAAAAACACAGATTCACATTAAGCTACGATACAGTATGTTTCTGTAGACCCTATGAGGTTACCACCAGCCTCTGCCTTCTACAAAAACATACTGTATCCTAGCTTAATGTAAACATGAATGTGTGTTTTTTTGCATTCCTTGATCAGCATCAGAATGTATCCCAGTGCAAACATAGCAAGAAAGGTTCCAACAAGTACACTGAAAGCAGCAGTACAGTAACATTGTATCAAACAGGGATCCAGAAAGCTGACATCATAGTTTCAGCATTGAGTGTGCACAGATATACACATGATGACAGTAAGAAAGCTGCTTAGCTACTTGAGCTCCCAGGTCATGCTTGAAAGCATTTTTCATATCTGACATGCATGTTCTTGTTCAGATTCACAGAGCAAGCTGGTCATCTGTAAATACCTTGTACATTGTGCTGCTGGGATGTCAGCACTCAATTTACAACAGAAAAACTCAAAAATGATAGGCTTCTGTGTGTGTGTGTGTGTGTGTGTGTGTGTGTGTGTGTGTGTGTGTGTGTGTGTATGTGTGTGTGTGTGCACACGCGTGTGCATGTATGTATATCTGTTTGTGTGTATACATCCTAACAGCCAAATAAAATATTTAAGCTATTTGCATATTTTCTTACTAAACTTTTACTGACTATGTTAGTCTCACCAGATATGACATTTTCTTGCTTATAAATTAAGGATAATGAGTTTATTCACTGACGAGAAATAAACTGCAGTGTTTTCTTCAGAGTCCTTTTATTCCATTCCTGAATAATATCAAGTAAGATTGCACAGACCGAAAGATAGCAAGTGAAATAATAATAACCCATCCCGGGCTTTCTAAATATCTGAAGCAGGGTGTGATGTGTTTATTAATACACCTCTGTACTTATAACAGTATTAGTTTATACTTCATGATTAGAGAGAATAACTTATCTGTTTCCAGTGCCTCACATGCTCAGTTATTTTTAAGTTTAAGCATGAGAGCATGAAGAATGAAATATGGTTACCGACCTGTAAATGATGTGTAATAGTGGAGTGTGGCTCCTTTAAGCCAGTGTCCTTTCCGTTGCCCTAACTAGTTTGCTTACAGATCTGTACAAATCAAGAACCAGATTTGGCTGGTCTGACTCTGCAATCTGCTGGAAGCTGAATTTCTCACTGCATGTTGAACAGTACATACAGGTTTGTTGTCTAGAAAAAAGAATCCTTTCTTTTTTTTTTGTATCTGCAGTTTTATGAATTGTTACAGATTGAAAGTATTACATTATCTGTAATAAAAACTTGCCTTATGAGTTTTGTATCAGGATGGGAATGCTGTATCAAGGTGTTGACAATTTACTTATACTGGCTTATCATAAACATTCATTTTTTGATCCCTACTTTATCATATTCAGGGTCACAGAGAAGCTGGAACACATTCATCTCAAATGTCTTTGGTTTCTTGGAGCATCCCTGATTTTTAGCTAATTTTTTTTGTTCTGTCCTCCTGAATTTAATGATTTTTTTTAAAGAAATAATGGTGCATTACTGTCAAGAACTAATGATAACCATGCATACGTCTCAAATGACCCCATTTTTGCAGACTGTCCAGATTTTTTGTCTCATATTTTTGTCCTTTTCCTCAAACAATTTGAGTTTCACTTTTCATAGTCTTCAGAAAATGCACAGTAATATAAAACATGTTATTCTAGCAACCTTCTAAGTTTATGAGCAATTTAAAAAAAATCTGTTCCAATTTTGGGGCCTTTGTTCCCCATTATTTTTGGTTTTGTCCTGATTTCTTACACTTAGAGATTGAGAGATATAAATTGATAATAATTACAGTTACATATTTCTTTTACTTCAGAAAATCCTCTTATTCTGTTAACTTTCTAAAAGGCCACAAGGATAAAAAAATAGTTGAAAGAGACACCACTTGCTCACATGCGCATACACATATACACACAAACCCCAGTACTGGCATTACACCTTTCCATGTGTCTTTGGAATGTGGACTGGAGATTCACATAGCCCAGTGAAAATTTACAATGGTGCAGGCAGAAAATGTAGAGTCTGTTTAGAAGGCATTCCCCAAAGAACCAAACCAGAAAACCCAAAAATACTGAAGCCACAACACTAACCGTACCTCTGTGCTCTCTGTGTTTTATAGAATCAAAATCTGCTTTGGCACTTGTTGATCCCAAATGTTTATTATTTATCTTGTGCATAATTATTTACAATAAGTGTGAAAATCTGCAAAATCAGCTTCTGTTTTCTGATTTTTCTCATTTTCACGTACGTTGAACATGTGCCAAAGTGCTGAAAATCTAATTCCTTCACTGCCCACACTGCTTAACTGATAGCACCCCAGAGCTGTGTGCATATTAATAAAAACATTGTAAGACTGTTATAAATAAATGGCTTACTAAATAAATAAGCAGCGGAAATGAAAAATGCATGTATGACTCCAAAGAATACACACCAAGGAACAATAACAAAAGTAAAATGTATCACTTGCTTTAAATATTGCAGTTTCAATTGTTTGCTTTAAAAGAAAAATCAGTAACACCAGAACATTTAAAGAGATCAAGCAGCTCATGATAAATGTGGCATACAAGTCACAGTGCATTATGAAGCACAGACTAAGCACATTTAGTGTTCATTTTTGGCAGCGTATCTTTCTTGACTTTACCCAAGGATCTGTGATGTACATCTCTCTCTACTCCCTGACAGCATACCAATTGTGAAGACATTAATTGTGAACACCTAGACTAGGCTTGGCACACGGTGGTGCTTTGTGGGTTTACGAATGAACCTTAATCATTACCCTTTCACTCACTTTTGTGCTACAAGGATAACACAAGTATTTTTTTTTTTTTTTTTTTTTGACACGTAGATGTTTTCTCCATTTCTCTGGTTAATACAAAAAACCTAAGTATCCACATAAATATCTCCCAACACCCAAAGTGTTACGACTCCATTTGATCTTTAGTCAAAGGATAGAACATAAAGGTCATAGGTTGACATGAGCAGTTTTTTCAATGAATTTTCCACAGCCAAAACGTTTTAGGAACAACTACATTTGTCTCAGATGGGTGAGTTATAGTTTGTTGCTGTTATTTGCTTCCAGTTAGAAGTTATAGGTGGTTATAGGTTTATAGACCCCTGCATGCGTACACATGATAAGGGAAGGCTACACTCCCCAAGTCTTAGTCCTTCTACAAGAATAGGTAGATAGCAAAACTGGGGAAATATTTTAAGATGTAAGTACACACAAGTGAAGAAAGAAAGAAGGCAAAACAATGTCACGAAATTTATAGACAAAGGCAAAACACGGTGAAGTAGCATAATATTTTTGGTATTTCTGTACACACATTTGCAAAAGAGCACACACACACACACACGCACACGCACATGCACTCACACACGCGCACACACACACACACACACACACACACACACACACACACACACACACACACACACACACACATATTCTATATTCAACCTTTTTTTAGTGTGAATCTCATGCTGAATATGTACACTGATTATGGCTGGAGAGTGAATGTGAATGAAAGCTGCTGACAGTAATAAAGGTGTTGCCTAGCACCACACTAGGTTTGTTGACAACAAAACATGAAATGTTACTGTAGAATTATGAGGCAAGCTAATTTATCCAGACCGCAGGATCTTACATAGAAGCATCATACCGCTTATTTTTATACCAAAGGAATACTTCAGTTTATGCCCTTCTGACATGCTTCTGTTGCTAGCAGTGTGACCTGAAACGAGTAACTTAATCAAATCTCTCTTCTCCCAACCTAGCACCAGAAGTTCCTCTGTTGTGTTCCCAGACACCCTCCCCCAGCTTTCTTCAAGGACCCAAGGGATTTCCTAGACGCTTCAGGCTTGTTCAGTGTCATTGTGTACTGTAATGAATGTAGCCAAGCACAACTTGCTAAGTGCTTTGTGCTACAATAGAGAGCATGCAAACTTGTATATAAAAGGATATCCCCTTCCCTCTCTTCTTGTAGGTACTAAAGTGGACTTTGTTTTGACCTTTAGCATCTGTACTGAGAACCTACTCAGTACTCACTGAAAGTCAGTGAGTGAATATCTTTGCACTTTTGTCTTCCACTATAAGGTTACACTGAGCAGAGATGCAATCAATGAAATCAAGGCCTGGCTTCTTCAACTGTCCTAAGCTAAAAGGATCAGTGTCGCACTGCAGTTCAGTAAACATACTGCATGAAATCATCACTGCCTTTTGAAGCCTTTTCTTTGTTATAAAACAAGGCCAAAGAAAGTCCTGCAAAATTAAGTAAAAGGCCATAGAACTGTTTGAATTGTCTCATCATAGCAAACAGGATGTGAGGATGGAATATGGATTAAACACAGAAGAGGAGCAAATGCAATTTCTGATTTAATTCATCCAGTAGAAATAACCACAAGAAGATCCCTTTTGTCTTTTCTGTACAGGTAATAGCAGGGAACATAACATGGAGCTTTAACCATCAAATATGCACTAGTTTTAGGCAGAGCTGAATTTTACACGGAGGTGCCAGAGATGACTTATGAAAACAAATCAATAGGTACTCTTTTTTTCTTTCCATCAGCACGTATTTCTAGACTGCAGAAAAGTGTTCCTATTATCTGATATTCTGCAGTTTTATTGAATGACACCCTGATCTGCTGTTTGGCAAAGATTTTTTTTTTCTCATTTTTACACAACACTAATGCTGTCTAATTGAATATTTATCCATTTTCTCTACCTGCCTTCATATATCATCACTGGGGGGAGGGGGGCTGAAGCCTATTATAGTAAATGAGATACCTGTCCATTGTGGGTCTCTCGCACACACACACACACACACACACACACACACACACACACACACACACACACACACACACAAAGGCAAGACCTTATGTGATACCAGCACACTACAGAACACACACACATTCACTCATTCACTCACTCGCTCACAATAGCACATACACACTCACACATGCAACTAGTGACAAAACCATCACCAGGCAGCCTATCAGCATGCCTTTGGAATGTGGGAAGAAACTAGAGACACTGACAGAAATGTACACAGACATGAAGAGAGCATGTGTAGGCACCCTAGCCCCTTAGTGAACTGACTATCCAAACACCATGATTAACCACTATGCCACTTTAACAAAATGGTCTGAAGTGTAGTTACACTATTTTTAGCTTTCACATTTTATTTTTATTTCATTTGCAAGACAGGTCTGAAACTACACAACATGAATTTTGATAGGATGTTGTAATGCTTTTTCTTTATTACTTAAACTGTAATCAGTGCACATTTTAAATATTTTTGACAAGAAATGAAGTAAATCTTAAAAGTAAATATGTTGTGTGTGTGTGTGTGTGTGTGTGTGTGTGTGTGTGTGTGTGTGTGTGTGTGTGTGTGTGTGCGCACGCGCGCCTTGAAATGCAAGAGATCTGATGTTATATCAAATGCTTTTATATGCTAGGCTTGGTTCCTGTGTTTGTTAACATGATCTAGAAAAGCCAGAATGGCAGACTGTATACTATGATTAGGATGGAATCTATGCTGGACATTAAGAGAGTAGGCTGTTTTTAAGAAGATGTATATATTTATCTAGCACTTTTGAGAATAAAGATAAGATAGGTATAGATCTGAAACTGGATGATTTAGTAGAGGACCCTCCTTTAGTATAGGTTTAAAACAGGGCTGTTTCCATTTATTTGGTATATGCAGTTCTTTCACTGATTTGCTTATCATGTGTTCAAAGAGGGAAAGGCAATGGCATCGAGCAGCATTCTACCATCAAGAATGATGTCTAAATTCAAGGATAAAGCAATTGGCTTCAATAATTTGTATTAGTAATTTGGTGTCGATCTAGGGGAATCCAGTGTGCGTATGTATGGAATGAAGTGATTGATAGATACACCTGCTTTGCTAGGGATGCCCTGCTTCTTTTACTCCTTGGGTTTTGTATGCTGGCTAAATATTTTGCTATCCCTTCAGTGCCTTTTTTTACATGGAATTCACCAGATGGAAATCCCAATATAGTAAACTCCAATCTAGATATTAATACCAAGGTTGTTGTTGTTGTGTCTTTCGGCTTTTCCCGGTTAGGGGTCGCCACAGCGGAACTCCGGTCCGCTAATGATTGGCAGTAGATTTTTACGTGCCGAGTTGCCAGCCCTGACGCACAACATTCAATGAAGGTATGCCCATTCATGCATGTCTCCACACAGAAGACGCTCTAGCTGAGAACTGAACGTGACAACATCTTACTGATAATAATACCAAGGTAGCACTGCTAAATGCCAGAACCCCAAACAACAAAAATCTCTGAACCTGAGGCCTTACTTAACCTCAGAGACATCACCATTTGTGTAATTATAGAAAACTGGATCCATTGTGGTGATACACCTCCCTGTTTTCCAGGATACAATTCCTGCTATCCATTCAGATCCACCACAACTGTGGGGGAGTACCTGTATTTATTTGTAACTCCATTGTTTCACACCAGACTTCAGTATGGAACTGGCTGACATCCTAGTTACACTCAATACTATTAATTATCACCTTATAGCCAATTATAGACCCCCATTTATGACCCCTTTGAAGCATGCAGAATACCTTAATACTTTTCAGCTGTTACAGAATGTCCAGATGTTTTCTTGATATTTTGATCTCTTTGTCATAAAAGTTGTGGTTTTCTGGCAAATCACTTCAGATTGAAGTCCTGAAATAATGACATAGATTTGAGTTTCAGACTTCATATCCTTTCAGAAAATGCATGTTAACATAAATCTCATAATTCTAACAACTTTCTGAGTTTGTAAGAGCAATTTTTAAAATTTGTCCCTATTTTTGGGCCTTTGTTCTCCCATTATTTTAGGCTTTGCCCAGATTTCTTGTGCTAAAAGGCTGAGAGGTATGAGGCCTTAACTTCTTCTTTTTCTTTCGGCTTTTCCCGGTTAGGGGTTGCCACAGTGGATCACCTGTCTGCTCATGATTGGAAGTGGAGTTTTACGGTGTTGAGTTGCCAGCCTGGTGCCCAACCTTCCACAGAAGGCACACAAACGCACACACTCAAACCTAGGGCCAATTTAGAGTGTCCAATCCACCTACAGCATGTCTTTGGGATGTGGGAGGAAACCGGAGTACCCGGAGGAAACCCAAGCGACCATAGGGAGCACATGCAGACTCCACACAGAAGGAACCCTAGCCAAGAATCGAAATGAAGGATCTCTTGCTGTGAGGCGGCAATGCTAACCGCTGCACCACCGTGGCTGCCCAGGTCTGAGGCCTTAACTAATTAGAAAAATTATCAGTCAAAACAAATATCTTATTATGGGTGACATTAACTATCGCCACATAAACTGGCAAACATTTAATGCCAACAGCAAACATACTCAGAGATCTCTGGACCTTGTAAATGTCAACACAATTGACCAATTTGTCTCCTACACAACTAACATATTAGTTTTCCTATTCTTGTCATTTCTACCAGTTGTATCATTCTGTTAGTTACCCCCTCCCTTGATGATTCTGACCATTTAGCTTTGTTCTTCTCTATAAAATCATGCATTACAGTCCTAATAACTGCTCTACATTCATCCAAAACCAATTATTTGTTATTTACTATTTACTGATTTTATTAACAATCACAAATGGTATAGCTCCCCAACAAAATCTTGTAACTGATCTTGTAACTACTGCTCTGAATTTTACTCCTTCTTGGACAGATACATTGAGGCAACTGTACCAATCTGTAAGTATAATGGCCTATTACAGAACTAAACCCAAATGGTGGAAGTGCCACATGAAGAAACTCTGTAATAAAGACTTTTGGCTTTTCCCAGTTAGGGGTCGCCACAGTGGAACTCCGGTCCGCTCATGATTGGCAGTGGATTTTTACGATGCCGAGTTGTCAGCCCGACGCCCAACCTTCAACGAAGGCACGCCCATTCATGCTCGCACCTACCTGCATGTCTTTAATGTCACTCAACCGCGGGGAGGACATGCAGTCTCCACACAGAAGGCACTCCAGCCGAGAATCAAACGGGAGAACCTCTTGCTGTGAGGTCATCTGAAGAAACTCTGTAATGAAAAATAAAAAAAACCTTCTGTCCATCACAAAAAGATGTCTACTTTATCATTATAAAAGGAATTTGAAACTGATAAGCAAGTCTCTCAAGCTTACCATTAGGAAACGTAAGACAAACTATGAGCTTATGATTGCAAAAGATAATCATAGGTCCTTCTTCAGCTATAAGATGAAGCTTAGAAGTAAGCTATAGTTATGTACTGACCTTATCTCCAATGGCACCTTCTTGTCTGACCCCAAGGACATTGCTAATATTCTTATAGACAAATACTCTTCCAACTTACCCTATGTACTCTCTGCTCTCCATTCTCCCTTACACCCCCCTCTGGTAATTAATTTGGGTCAAGTCCTTTTGGCACATTACAAAATTAAAAACACTATTTCCATGGGTCCTGACAATATCTTTGCTGTATGCCTGCAAAAAAGGACTTAGCAAAATGCCTTCATCAACTTTTTAACCTGAGTTTGTCCACTGGTTATGCCCCATATTTGTGGGACTTTTGCATAAAGGTGGTCCTTCATATGACCCTGGGAATTCTAGGACTCAGTCTCACTAGTATTACGTATAAGGCTTTGCAACACACTACAGCTGATCTAATAAGCAATGATATAGGTGACACTATATCACTAGATACACAGCAGTTCGACTTTGTAAAAGGCAGATCATGCTTGTTCAATCTGGTTCAGTTCTTTGAAAAAATTACTGAGGCCATGGATAAGGGGCATACAGTCCACACTGGTTATCTAGACTTTGTCCAGGCCTTTTACACTACCCCCATGCTGGGATTATCAAAAAACTCCCCCAACTCAACATTAACTCATACATAGTTTGTTGTACTGGTAACTGTCTGACAGAACATATACTTAAGATGTGAGGTATTTGCTAACACAGAAAATGTCACTAGTGGTGTCCCACGAGGGTCTGTCCTCAGTTCCCTCCTCTATGAAATATACTTATGTGACATAAAAGTCGATATCAATGGACTATGGCTAGCCACATTTACTGATGACTGCAGACTAGACGAGGTTATCAAATCTCATTCTGATACTCAAACTCTCCATCAAGGGCTGAACCAAACAAATGTTTGGTATATTAATTATGGACTTATCCTCAACACCAATAAATGCAGCATAATTTCCTTTGGCAAATCTAGCATCATTAGTGCTTACCATATAGATATGTACTGCTCTTGTACGCTTATTCCACTTAAATTTGACACAGTCATCCAGGACTTGGATATATATGTTGATAAAAGATTCGCCTTTGTCAAACATATCTTTGCAGTGAGTAGGAAACCTTTCTACCTTGCAAAGCTTATCCTTTGTGGTATCTCCTAAAAGTCCAAAAAAGTTATAGAACCACTTTATTCATTGCTTATTAGACCCATCATTGAACCTAATGCACCCTTCGGCATATTCCATGCTAAACACCTAAACCAGCTTGATAAACCTCAATGTTTCCTCACCAAAAAGATCTCAGTTGTCAGTACCCTTGTCCATTCTGATAGAGTAAAAGCTCTGTCCCTCTAGTCAGTGTCATATAGACTCCTGAGGGGTGATCTTTGTTTAGCTTTCTGTGCTAGGATTGACCCAGTACTCACTAAACTCCTTTGTCTAAATAGGACACCTAAACTATACTATCACATCAACAAGACAAGACAGTGCAACAGATACCCAATGCATCCCCCATTTCTGGAACAGACTGCCCTTAACAATCAAGCAGAGTACTTCTTTAACACCATTTAAAACAAGTCTGAAGGGCTGGGTGGGTAATTGCAAATTTCCCCAAGATATGTAGGAATGTCTACTTAATGTAGGGCACGGCAAGTGTCCCACCAGTACTGGGGGATATGGTAGAGCTTCTTGATGCCTCCTTTGACCAGAAGCTTAATAAAAACCTATTAATCTATTAGGACTGCTACAGGGTAGGTGATTACTGGTACTGTTGTGCACAAAATTTGGGTAGCATGTTATATGGGCTAGCAAAGATTTACTTATTTATTTAGATTTTGATAGAGATTTTTTAAATTGAAGGTACTAACAGAGGATAAAAGTTAAAACTGCTGCATGGGTGTCTGTTATTCTGGTGTAAGGGAAGCTTGTATTGTTGTAGTAATGATGTGGACCGTTGCATGAAGTGCTCACTAAAAGTATAAGTAATGTTATAATTTACTCCATTTGTTGGAGATTCTTTACCTGTCTTGATCAGGTAACTTTGATGTTGTCAGAATCGTTTGATGTGAAAATAGTTGCATTTGATTGTTATAATCTAATTTACTGTGTTTTGAGCAGTTCTGCAGCTTTGTAGGTTTTGTAGGAATGAGTTTGCATTCCATTTTTCAAAAGTGTTGTCTCTGTGGACATCATTTGCTTTATGACTAATGTTTTTGCCAAGAGACTTCTTTGTGCTTCTTTCTCCAAGGGGTGCAATTGAGACTAAAATGCCAATGAAAGCATGCCCTTAATAATTAGTTACCCAAGTGGAAGTATTTCCTAACAATACTTGATGCATGCTGGTCAAATAACAATTCATTGTCCATGAATGTGTCTAAATCACTAGTAATACGCTAGTAATGGTATGAATCTGGTTTGATATTTTTATGTGGTAGGTGCTACATTTTTTAATCACTGATCCTGAGCTTATGGCCATGATATTACATACTAATGGAGTTTAGACCCTCTTGCAGGATATAGGTATCAGCTGGAGAGTTAATTGCAAAGCCAAGTCCACAATCATCAGCAAACTTTGCCAGCTTGGATATCAGAAAAGTATATGTTGAAAAGGAGTGAACCCAATATGGAGGTATCCAGGCTAGTTACAGGGGTTAATATTCAGATGGATGAGTTTTTATATAATACCAGACTGTGGGATAGTGTCAAAGGCCTTAGCTAGATCCAGATAGGCAGAGTGCACAAACTGGTCATTATCCAATACTTCAGTTACACACTCAAAAGAAGTTCATTAAAAACCTTTGATGGGACTTACCTCTTACAACACTAACCTGAGTTGGTATTTCAGTTCCGTTATAATATTTTCCATGACTTTGTACTCCTAATAAGATTACATGGTCTAATAGCTCCCAGGTTGTTGTTAGGACCACCCTTGCATATGGATATCACAATTGCTGTTCTCTAAACTTTGGTCAGGTACCCAACGGAGATGCTAAGACTGAATATGTTTAGAAGGGAATCGATGAGCATATATTTACTGCCGACTAAGAGACAATCTGATATACTGTCAGAACACAACTGGGAGAACAGTTAGGATCTAATCAGAAGTAATTAATGACAGAGACATGGACTGTACAATAAAGAGAATCTGGAGAGAAATTGAACAAAATTTGTGTGCAAGTATATTAGCGATATATTGTGTGTCAGAGTATGTTGCACCCTTTGATACAAATTCTGTGTGATATTGGTTATTATTTCTCAAATTCCTAATATAGAATGACAAAGTCTTATATGATTATTTTTAGAAGATGTGGCAATGTGCAGTTCATACTTGGCTTTGTAGTTGTTGATCTTATGACTGACTGTCATTTAAAGATACTTTTGTAATAGGATACTTTAACTTATTCCTTTGTGTAAGAAGTTCCTTCTTTTATTATAGAGTTTGTTGATACTGGAGTCCTCCCACAGGGGCTTAATCTTAAATTTGCCATCATACTGATGGCAGATAAGGACAGATGCTCCTATGCAGGAATTAAACCAAATGTAAAATCTGAGGGTAAAAGTCAGTGGTGTAAGCAGCTGCTTCTGCTGTACGATCCTGGGAGGGGGTAAATGTTACCTGACACTGCAGGGAGGTTGGATTTATAGAAATCCCTGAATACAGCAGAGTTGCACAGTAGAGTCACAGGCTGGGCTTTTAAGGAGAATGTGATGGCCAAATGGAGTTATTTAATCATGGCTGCAAACTTTGGCTGTGGAGTAGGCATGGACTTCTTTTGGAGAAGGAGATTAGAAAGTCTAGATGGACAAGTTAAAGAACCACTGTGTATTTTTTGTGATTATATATGTTTACCAGTTAATGGACAGGCAGTTAAAGTTACGAAAGATGATTGTATTAGGTTTGATAGGTCGGCACTCAAGCTGCTGGTTAAGGTGGGTGGTTAGTGGCAGACATAAAAAGGTTTCAAGAATCTGTAGTTGGCAATAATTTAATAACTGGGCTTCTTTATTGATACAAGGATACCCAGTAGTTTGAGGATATTGACATACAGAATTTTCCATGCGTTAATGGGATTGTAGATAAATATAGATATGTCCCCACCATTGCCAGACCAAATGATTGTCACTAAACTGAATCCAAATTTTGGTAATTATACAGATGTGTATGTGTTCAGGGGTCGCAAATGCCTCAAGGTCAGGCAATTTCTTAAATAAGACTTGTAGACCTTGAGTAGTGATGAGTTGGTACAAGCCATGTTAACATTTCTCACAATGTATAATCTAGAATATTGTCTCTATCTAAAAAAAGCCCTATAGGGTC
Source organism: Protopterus annectens (assembly GCF_019279795.1). Taxonomy (NCBI): domain Eukaryota; kingdom Metazoa; phylum Chordata; order Ceratodontiformes; family Protopteridae; genus Protopterus; species Protopterus annectens. Next base: position 1,925,337,396 of record NC_056731.1, on the reverse strand, counting down.
AGGAAAAATGCCTATAAATTTTACTTATGTCTGGTCTAGGCAGCATAGTGCAGGTATCTGAACATCAGCCTGCTATTTGCAGTATTCCCACATCATATGACATGACCATGCATATTTACACAGCAAGCAGTGATAGAAACACAGATGGCCTTGCATCACCACATAAATATACATAGTCATATCTTTGCCACATTCTGCCTTCCATTATCAACTCTCCATCACCTGGTCGCCAACAGCCAGGTAAATAGGAATGAGGAAAACTATTCACACAAAATGTGTTTTTTGCCGCTTTCCTCATCTCATATGGCTGTATATACATATACATACCGTTACAGTACTTACTGCCCTTATCACGCAGCACTGATACTAGGATCACTACACAATCTAACCCAGTGATCCACAGCTGTCTGTTCTGTTACATATGGATGTAAATACATATCATCATTACAGTACTTACTACCCCTATCATGCTGCACTGATACTAGGATCACTACGCAATCTAACCCAGTGATTCACAGCTGTCTGTTCTGTTACATGTGGATGTATATACATCTGGAAATCATTACAGTACTTACTGCCCCTATCACACTGCACTGATACTAGGATCACTACACAGTCTAATCCAGTGATCCACAGCTGTCTGTGCTGTTACATATGGATGTATATACATATGGATATCATTACAGTACTTACTGCCCCTATCACACTGCACTGATACAAGGATCACTACACAATCTAACCCAGTGATTCACAGCTGTCTGTTCTGTTACATGTGGATGTATATACATATGGATATCATTACAGTACTTATTGCCCCAATCACACAGCACTGATACTAGGATCACTACACAGTCTAACCCAGTGATCCACAGCTGTCTGTTCTGTTACATATGGATGTATATACATATGGATATAATTGCAGTACTTACTGCCCCTATCACCCTGCACTGACACTACGATCACTACGCAATCTAACTCAGTGATCCACAGCTGTCTGTTCTGTTACATATGGATATATATATATACACATGGATATCATTACAGTACTTACTACCCCTATCACACTGCACTGATACTGGGATCACTACACAGTGTAACCCAGTGATTCACAGCTGTCTGTTCTGTTACATATGGATGTATATGCATATGGATATCATTACAGTGTTAACTGCCCCATCACACTGCACTGATACTAGGATCACTACACAGTGTAACCCAGTGATCCACAACTGTCTTTTCTGTTACATATATATATATATATATATATATATATATATATATATATATATATATATATATATATATATATATATATATATATATATATATATATATATATATATATATATATATATATATATATATATATATATATATATATATATATATATATATATATATGATTACAGTACTTACTACCCCTATCATGCTGCGCTGATATTAGAATCACTACCAATCTAACCCAGTGATCCACGGCTGTCTGTTCTGTTACATATGGATGTATATACATATGGATATCATTACAGTACTTACTACCCCTATCACACTGCACTGATACTAGGATCACTACGCAATCTAACCCAGTGATTCACAGCTGTCTGTTCTGTTACATATGGATGTACATACATATGCATATCATTACAGTACTTACTGCCCCTATCACACTGCACTGATAGTAGGATCACTACACAATGCAACCCAGTGATCCACAGCTGTCTGTTCTGTTACATATGGATGTATATACATATGGACATCATTACAGTACTTACTGCCCCTATCACGCTGCACTGATGCTGAGATCACTACACAGTGTAACCCAGTGATCCACAGCTGTCTGTTCTGTTACATATGGATGTATATACATATGGATGTCATTACAGTACTTACTGCCCCTATCATACTGCACTGATACTGGGATCACTACGCAATCTAACCCAGTGATCCATGGCTGTCTGTTCTGTTACATATGGATGTATATACATATGGATATAATTACAGTACTTACTGCTCCTATCACACTGCACTGATACTAGGATCACTACACAGTGTAACCCAGTGATCCACAGCTGTCTGTTCTGTTACATATGGATGTATATACATATGGATATCATTACAGTACTTACTGCCCCTGTCACACTGCACTGATACTAGGATCACTACGCAATCTAACCCAGTGATCCACAGCTGTCTGTTCTGTTACATATGGATGTATATACATATGGATATCATTACAGTACTTACTGCCCCTATTACGCTGCACTGATATTAGGATCACTACGCAATCTAACCCAGTGATCCACAGCTGTCTGTTCTGTTACATATGGATATATATATACACATGAATATCATTACAGTACGTACTACTACTATCACGCTGCACTGACACTGAGATAAATACACAGTGTAACCCAGTGATTCACAGCTGTCTGTTCTGTTATATATGGATGTATATACATATGGATATCATTACAGTACTTACTGCCCCTATCACACTGCAATGATACTAGGAGAACTACGCAATCTAACCCAGTGATCCACAGCTCTCTGTTCTGTTATATATGGATATATATATATATACACATGGATATCATTACAGTACTTACTACCCCTATCACACTGCACTGATACTGGGATCACTACAGAGTGTAACCCAGTGATTCACAGCTGTCTGCTCTGCTACATATGGATGTATATACATATGGATATAATTACAGTACTTATTGCTCCTATCACACTGCACTGATACTAGGATCACTACGCAATCTAACCCAGTGATACACAGCTGTCTTTTCTGTTACATATGGATATATATACACATGGATAACATTACACTACTTACTACCCCTATCACACCGCACTGATACTGGGATCACTACACAGTATAACCCAGTGAGTCACACCTGTCTGTTCTGTTACATATGGATGTATATACATTTGGATATCATTACAGTACTTACTGCCCCTATCACACTGCACTAATACTAGCATCACTACGCAATCAAACCCAGTGATCCACAGCTGTCTGTTCTGTTACATATGGATGTATACACACATGGATATCATTACAGTACTTACTGCCCTTATCACACTGCACTGATACTAGGATCACTACGCAATCTAACCCAGTGATTCACAACTGTCTGTTGTTACATATGGATGTATATACTTATGGATATCATTACAGTACTTACTGCCTCTATCACGCTGCACTGCTACTAGGATCACTACGCAATCTAACCCAGTGATCCACAGCTGTCTCTTCTGTTACATATGGATGTATATACATATGGATATCATTACAGTACTTACTGCCCCTATCACAATGCACTGATAATAGCATCACTATTCAATCTAACCCAGTGATTCAAAGCTGTCTATTCTGTTACATGTGGATGTATATACATATGGATATCATTACAGTACTTACTGCCCCTATCACAATGCACTGATAATAGCATCACTATGCAATCTAACCCAGTGATTCACAGCTGTCTGTTCTGTTACATGTGGATGTATATACATATGGATATCATTACAGTACTTACTACCCTTATCACGCTGCACTGATACTAGGATCACTACACAATCTAACCCAGTGATCCACAGCTGTCTGTTCTGTTACATATGGATATATATACACATGGATATCATTACAGTACTTACTACCCCTATCACGCTGCACTGACACTGAGATAACTACACAGTGTAACCCAGTGATTCACAGCTGTCTGTTCTGTTACATATGGATATATATACATATGGATATCATTACACTACTTACTGCCCCTATCACACTGCACTGATACTAGAATCACTACGCAATCTAACCCAGTGATCCACAGCTGTCTGTTCTGTTACATATGGATGTATACAAATATGGATATCATCAAAGTACTTACTGCCCCTATCACGCTGCACTGATACTAGGATCACTACGCAATCTAACCCAGTGATCCACAGCTCAGTACTTACTACCCCTATCACACTGCACTGATACTGGGATCACTACAGAGTGTAACCCAGTGATTCACAGCTGTCTGCTCTGTTACATATGGATGTATATACATATGGATATAATTACAGTACTTATTGCTCCTATCACACTGCACTGATACTAGGATCACTACGCAATCTAACCCAGTGATACACAGCTGTCTTTTCTGTTACATATGGATATATATACACATGGATATCATTACAGTACTTACTACCCCTATCACACTGCACTGATACTGGGATCACTACAGAGTGTAACCCAGTGATTCACGGCTGTCTGCTCTGTTACATATGGATGTATATACATATGGATATAAGTACAGTACTTATTGCTCCTATCACACTGCACTGATACTAGGATCACTACGCAATGTAACCCAGTGATACACAGCTGTCTTTTCTGTTACATATGGATATATATACACATGGATAACATTACAGTACTTACTACCCCTATCACACTGCACTGATACTGGAATCACTACACAGTGTAACCCAGTGAGTCACACCTGTCTGTTCTGTTACATAGGGATGTATATACATATGGATATCATTACAGTACTTACTGCCCCTATCACACTGCACTGATACTAGGATCACTACGCAATCTAACCCAGTGATACACAACTGTCTGTTGTTACATATGGATGTATATACTTATGGATATTATTACAGTAATTACTGCCCCTATCACGCTGCACTGCTACTAGGATCACTACGCAATCTAACCCAGTGATTCACAGCTGTCTCTTCTGTTACATATGGATGTATATACATATGGATATCATTACAGTACTTACTGCCCCTATCACAATGCACTGATAATAGCATCACTATGCAATCTAACCCAGTGATTCAAAGCTGTCTATTCTGTTACATGTGGATGTATATACATATGGATATCATTACAGTACTTACTGCCCCTATCACAATGCACTGATAATAGCATCACTATGCAATCTAACCCAGTGATTCACAGCTGTCTGTTCTGTTACACGTGGATGTATATACATATGGATATCATTACAGTACTTACTACCCCTATCACACTGCACTGATACTGGGATCACTACACAGTGTAACCCAGTGATCCACAGCTGTCTATACTGTTACATGTGGATATATATACATATGGATATCATTACAGTACTTGCTACCCCTATCACGCTGCACTGATACTAGGATCACTATGCAATCTAACCCAGTGATCCACAGCTGTCTGTTCTGTTACATATGGATATATATACACATGCATATCATTACATTACTTACGACCCCTATCACACTGCACTGATACTGGGATCACTACACAGTGTAACCCCGTGATTCACAGCTGTCTGTTCTGTTACATATGGATGTGTATACATATAGATATCATTACAGTACTTACTGCCCCTATCACACTGCACTGATACTAGGATCACTATGCAATCTAACCCAGTGATCCACAGCTGTCTGTTCTGTTACATATGGATGTATATACACATGGATATCATTACAGTACTTACTGCCCCTATCACACTGCACTGATACTAGGATCACTACGCAATCTAACCCAGTGATCCACAACTGTCTGTTCTGTTACATATAAATGTATATACATATGTATATCATTACAGTACTTACTGCCCCTATCAAGCTGCACTGCTACTAGAACCACTACGCAATCTAACCCAGTGATTCACAGCTGCCTGTTCTGTTACATATGGATGTATATGCATATGGATGTCATTACAGTGTTAACTGCCCCATCACACTGCACTGATGCTAGGATCACTACGCAATCTAACCCAGCGATCCACAGGTGTCTGTTCTATTACACGTGGATGTATATACATATGGATATCATTACAGTACTTACTACCCCTATCACACTGCACTGATACTGGGATCACTATACAGTGTAACCCAGTGATCCACAGCTGTCTGTTTGGTTACATGTGGATATATATACATATGGATATCATTACAGTACTTACTACTCCTATCATGCTGCACTGATACTGGGATCACTACGCAATCTAACCCAGTGATCCACAACTATCTGTTTTGTTACATATGGATGTATATACATATGGATATCATTACAGTGCTAACTGCCCCTGTCACACTGCACTGATACTGGGATCACTACACAGTGTAACCCAGTGACACACAACTGTCTTTTCTGTTACACACACACACACATATATATATATATATATATATATATATATATATATATATATATATATATAGCTATGATTACACTACATACTACCCCTACCATGCTGCGCTGATATTAGGATCACTACACAATCTAACCCAGTGATCCACAGCTGTCTGTTCTGTTACATATGGATATATATACACATGGATATCATTACAGTACTTACTACCCCTATCACACTGCACTGATACTGGGATCACTACACAGTGTAACCCAGTGATTCACAGCTGTCTGTTCTGTTACATATGGATGAATATACATATAGATATCATTACAGTACTTACTGCCCCTATCACACTGCACTGATACTAGGATCACTACGCAATCTAACCCAGTGATCCACAGCTGTCTGTTCTGTTACATATGGATGTATACACATATGGATATCATTACAGTACTTACTGCCCCTATCACGCTGCACTGATACTAGGATCACTACGCAATCTAACCCAGTGATCCACAGCTGTCTGTTATGTTACATATGGATGTATACACATATGGATATCATTACAGTACTTACTACCCCTATCACGCTACACTGATACCGAGATAACTACACATTGTAACCCAGTGATTCACAGCTGTCTGTTCTGTTACATATGGATGTATATACACATGGATATCATTACAGTACTTACTGCCCCTATCACGCTGCACTGATACTGAGATCACTACGCAATCTAACCCAGTGATTCACAGCTGTCTGTTCTTTTACATATGGATGTATATACATATGGATATCATTACAGTACTTACTGCCCCTATCCTGCTGAACTGATACTAGGAACACTACGCAATCTAACTCAGTGATTCACAGCTGTCTGTTCTGTTACATGTGGATGTATATACATATGGATATCATTATAATATTTACTGCCCCTATCACGCTGCACTGATTCTAGGATCACTACGCAATCTAACCCTGTGATTTACAGCTGTCTGTTCTGTTACATGTGGATGTATATACATATGGATATCATTACAGTACTTACTACCCCTATCACACTGCACTGATACTGGAATCACTACACAGTGTAACCCAGTGAGTCACACCTGTCTGTTTTGTTACATAGGGATGTATATACATATGGATATCATTACAGTACTTACTGCCCCTATCACACTGCACTAATACTAGCATTACTACGCAATCAAACCCAGTGATCCACAGCTGTCTTTTCTGTTACATATGGAGGTATATACACATGGATATCATTACAGTACTTACTGCCCCTATCACACTGCACTGATACTAGGATCACTACGCAATCTAACCCAGTGATCCACAACTGTCTGTTGTTACATATGGATGTATATACTTATGGATATCATTACAGTACTTACTGCCCCTATCACGCTGCACTGCTACTAGGATCACTACGCAATCTAACCCAGTGATTCACAGCTGTCTCTTCTGTTACATATGGATGTATATACATATGGATATCATTACAGTACTTACTGCCCCTATCACAATGCACTGATAATAGCATCACTATGCAATCTAACCCAGTGATTCAAAGCTGTCTATTCTGTTACATGTGGATGTATATACATATGGATATCATTACAGTACTTACTGCCCCTATCACAATGCACTGATAATAGCATCACTATGCAATCTAACCCAGTGATTCACAGCTGTCTGTTCTGTTACACGTGGATGTATATACATATGGATATCATTACAGTACTTACTACCCCTATCACGCTGCACTGATACTAGGATCACTACACAATCTAACCCAGTGATCCACAGCTGTCTGTTCTTTTACATAAGGATATATATACACATGGATATCATTACAGTACTTACTACCCCATCATGCTGCACTGACACTGAGATAACTACATAGTGTAGCCCAGTGATTCACAGCTGTCTGTTCTGTTACATATGGATATATATACATATGGATATCATTACACTACTTACTGCCCCTATCACACTGCACTGATACTAGGATCACTATGCAATCTAACCCAGTGATCCACAGCTCAGTACTTACTACCCCTATCACACTGCACTGATACTGGGATCACTACAGAGTGTAACCCAGTGATTCACAGCTGTCTGCTCTGTTACATATGGATGTATATACATATGGATATAATTACAGTACTTATTGCTCCTATCACACTGCACTGATACTAGGATCACTACGCAATCTAACCCAGTGATACACAGCTGTCTTTTCTGTTACATATGGATATATATACACATGGATATCATTACAGTACTTACTACCCCTATCACACTGCACTGATACTGGGATCACTACAGAGTGTAACCCAGTGATTCACGGCTGTCTGCTCTGTTACATATGGATGTATATACATATGGATATAATTACAGTACTTATTGCTCCTATCACACTGCACTGATACTAGGATCACTACGCAATGTAACCCAGTGATACACAGCTGTCTTTTCTGTTACATATGGATATATATACACATGGATAACATTACAGTACTTACTACCCCTATCACACTGCACTGATACTGGAATCACTACACAGTGTAACCTAGTGAGTCACACCTGTCTGTTCTGTTACATAGGGATGTATATACATATGGATATCATTACAGTACTTACTGCCCCTATCACACTGCACTAATACTAGCATCACTACGCAATAACCCCGTGATCCACAGCTGTCTTTTCTGTTACATATGGAGGTATATACACATGGATATCATTACAGTACTTACTGCCCCTATCACACTGCACTGATACTAGGATCACTACGCAATCTAACCCAGTGATACACAACTGTCTGTTGTTACATATGGATGTATATACTGATGGATATCATTACAGTACTTACTGCCCCTATCACGCTGCACTGCTACTAGGATCACTACGCAATCTAACCCAGTGATTCACAGCTGTCTCTTCTGTTACATATGGATGTATATACATATGGATATCATTACAGTACTTACTGCCCCTATCACAATGCACTGATAATAGCATCACTATGCAATCTAAACCAGTGATTCAAAGCTGTCTATTCTGTTACATGTGGATGTATATACATATGGATATCATTACAGTACTTACTGCCCCTATCACAATGCACTGATAATAGCATCACTATGCAATCTAACCCAGTGATTCACAGCTGTCTGTTCTGTTACACGTGGATGTATATACATATGGATATCATTACAGTACTTACTACCCCTATCACACTGCACTGATACTGGGATCACTACACAGTGTAACCCAGTGATCCACAGCTGTCTATACTGTTACATGTGGATATATATACATATGGATATCATTACAGTACTTGCTACCCCTATCACGCTGCACTGATACTAGGATCACTATGCAATCTAACCCAGTGATCCACAGCTGTCTGTTCTGTTACATATGGATATATATACACATGCATATCATTACATTACTTACGACCCCTATCACACTGCACTGATACTGGGATCACTACACAGTGTAACCCCGTGATTCACAGCTGTCTGTTCTGTTACATATGGATGTATATACATATAGATATCATTACAGTACTTACTGCCCCTATCACACTGCACTGATACTAGGATCACTATGCAATCTAACCCAGTGATCCACAGCTGTCTGTTCTGTTACATATGGATGTATATACACATGGATATCATTACAGTACTTACTGCCCCTATCACACTGCACTGATACTAGGATCACTACGCATTCTAACCCAGTGATCCACAACTGTCTGTTCTGTTACATATAAATGTATATACATATGTATATCATTACAGTACTTACTGCCCCTATCAAGCTGCACTGCTACTAGAACCACTACGCAATCTAACCCAGTGATTCACAGCTGCCTGTTCTGTTACATATGGATGTATATGCATATGGATGTCATTACAGTGTTAACTGCCCCATCACACTGCACTGATGCTAGGATCACTACGCAATCTAACCCAGCGATCCACAGGTGTCTGTTCTATTACACGTGGATGTATATACATATGGATATCATTACAGTACTTACTACCCCTATCACATTGTACTGATACTGGGATCACTATACAGTGTAACCCAGTGATCCACAGCTGTCTGTTCGGTTACATGTGGATATATATACATATGGATATCATTACAGTACTTACTACTCCTATCATGCTGCACTGATACTGGGATCACTACGCAATCTAACCCAGTGATCCACAACTATCTGTTCTGTTACATATGGATGTATATACATATGGATATCATTACAGTGCTAACTGCCCCTGTCACACTGCACTGATACTGGGATCACTACACAGTGTAACCCAGTGACACACAACTGTCTTTTCTGTTACACATACATATATATATATATATATATATATATATATATATATATATATATATATATATAGGTATGATTACACTACTTACTACCCCTACCATGCTGCGCTGATATTAGGATCACTACACAATCTAACCCAGTGATCCACAGCTGTCTGTTCTGTTACATATGGATATATATACACATGGATATCATTACAGTACTTACTACCCCTATCACACTGCACTGATACTGGGATCACTGCACAGTGTAACCCAGTGATTCACAGCTGTCTGTTCTGTTACATATGGATGAATATACATATAGATATCATTACAGTACTTACTGCCCCTATCACACTGCACTGATACTAGGATCACTACGCAATCTAACCCAGTGATCCACAGCTGTCTGTTCTGTTACATATGGATGTATACACATATGGATATCATTACAGTACTTACTGCCCCTATCACGCTGCACTGATACTAGGATCACTACGCAATCTAACCCAGTGATCCACAGCTGTCTGTTCTGTTACATATGGATATATATACACATGGATATCATTACAGTACTTACTACCCCTATCACACTGCACTGATACTGCGATCACTACACAGTGTAACCCAGTGATTCACAGCTGTCTGTTCTGTTACATATGGATGTATATACATATAGATATCATTACAGTACTTACTGCCCCTATTACACTGCACTGATACTAGGATCACTACTCAATCTAACCCAGTGATCCACAGCTGTCTGTTCTGTTACATATGGATGTATACACATATGGATATCATTACAGTACTTACTACCCCTATCACGCTACACTGATACCGAGATAACTACACATTGTAACCCAGTGATTCACAGCTGTCTGTTCTGTTACATATGGATGTATATACACATGGATATCATTACAGTACTTACTGCCCCTATCACGCTGCACTGATACTGAGATCACTACGCAATCTAACCCAGTGATTCACAGCTGTCTGTTCTTTTACATATGGATGTATATACATATGGATATCATTACAGTACTTACTGCCCCTATCCTGCTGAACTGATACTAGGAACACTACGCAATCTAACTCAGTGATTCACAGCTGTCTGTTCTGTTACATGTGGATGTATATACATATGGATATCATTATAATATTTACTGCCCCTATCACGCTGCACTGATTCTAGGATCACTACGCAATCTAACCCTGTGATTTACAGCTGTCTGTTCTGTTACATGTGGATGTATATACATATGGATATCATTACAGTACTTACTACCCCTAACACACTGCACTGATACTAGGATCACTACGCAATCTAACCCAGTGATCCACAGCTGTCTGTTCTGTTACATATGGATGTATATACATATGGATATCATTACAGTACTTCCTGCCCCTGTCACACTGCACTGATACTGGGATCACTACACAGTGTAATCCAGTGATCCACAGCTGTCTGTTCTGTTACATATGGATGTATATACATATGGATATCATTACAGTACTTACTACCCCTATCACACTGCACTGATACTAGGATCACTATGCTATCTAACCCAGTGATTCACAGCTGTATGTTCTGTTACATATGGATGTATATGCATATGGATATCATTACAGTGTTAACTACCCCATCACACTGCACTGATGCTAGGATCACTATGCAATCTAATCCAGTGATCCACAGCTGTCTGTTCTGTTACATGTGGATGTATATACATACATATATATATATATATATATATATATATATATATATACATATATATATACATCATGCTTTTCGGCCCCAAAACCCGGGCCAAACCACAAAGGGTGGGGGAGTGTCCATATTCATCAAGGACACCCACACCTCCAGGTTAGTAGCAACACATGAAGCATCGGAGGCCATACAGGTGCAACTAACCATAGCCAAAACTGCTATACAACTGGTAGCATGTTACAGACCACCCTCCCAATCTCAGGAACCCCACTCAGCCTTCCTGAAGACATTGGAGGATATGAATGTATCACAAAATACCATCATACTGGGAGACTTCAACTACCCTAACATTGATTGGGTACATTATTCTAGCCCTAACACCCTAGCCCAAAGGTTCCTGGAATTCATAAATTCAGATGCACTGGAACAACTAGTCACCTCTCCCACTAGGGGAGATAATATACTAGACCTGATCATTACAAACACGGGGACAAAATGCTCCACACCGGAGGTATACCCCTCACTAGTGAGATCTGACCACAAACTAATCACCCTGGATATACATATCCCACCTCCACCCCACAGCAGAAAAGACCACAGTGAAAAACTTCTCAAAAGCAGACTTCACCCTTCTTAAGACTGAGATGGTATCCTTTAAGCCAGCTGCGCCAGTGGATACCACATCCCACAATGCTGAATCCTTCACAAATGCTTTCTATGGACATCTTCAAGAATGCATGGATCAGGCAATCCCAAATAAATCCAAAACCCTCTCCATCAAAGGCAAGCGTCCTGTCTGGTGGACCTCAGCCATTAACAAATTGTATAACAAAAGAAGGAAGCTACTGCACGACAGAGCAAAATCCCATAAAGGGAAGACATCTCTGATCAACACTAGCAGAAAACTATGTTCTCTCATAAAAACATCCAAGGCCAACTTTGAGAGAAAAATCGCTAAGGACACTAAAGATAACCACAAAGCCTTCTTCAGCTATGTTAGAAACCTGGGCGGAAACCCTCAGATATGCTCAGAGTTAGTTCACAACAACAAAAAATACACTGAACCCACAGATATTGCCAACATTCTGGCTGACAGGTTCAGTGCAAATTTCTCCCCTCCCTCACCCCCAAAAGAAGAAATACTCATCCCAGCTGAATGTAATCTCCCTGTCATCTCAGATGTCCAGGTGACAGCAGCCCTCAGCAAAGCTAAAAACACAGCATCAATGGGACTTGACGGTATCCTGGGTTGCGTGCTACGTGAACTCCAAGAGGAGCTAAACCCGCACATAAAAATGCTATTTAACCTTAGCCTTACTACAGGATATCTACCTGAACACTGGCATACAGCAACAGTGGTCCCACTCCACAAAGGGGGTACCTCTACAGACCCTGGGAACTACCGCCCCATAAGCTTAACCAACCCGGTCTGCAAAGCTATGGAAAGAATCATTATGGAACTCATAAACAGAGACATTGGGGACCTACAGACACTTGAACCCACCCAGTTCAGCTTTGTAAAGGGCAGATCCTGCCTTTTGAACCTGTTTGACTTTTTCAAAACAGTCACTAGAGCCATTGATGAGGGCAAAGCAGTCCATACAGCCTACCTGAACTTGGCTAAGGCCTTCGACACAATACCCCACTCAGGCATCATAGATAAGCTCAACAGTTTAAATGTAAACCCTTATGTCACTAGATGGGTTGCAAAGTGGCTAAAGGACAGAACCCATAAAGTTAAAATCGCTGGAGCAATGTCAGACTCAAAGCCAGTCACAAGTGATGTCCCACAGGGATCTGTCCTGGGACCCCTCTTGTTCGGCATTTATAGGTTCATAGGTTCATACTAGGCTATCTGCCCTGAGGCAATTATAAGCCTAGCCCGATTCTGTATGGCTTACGCCACCCCTTGATTTGAGTATACTGTGCCCTTTTTAAGGTTTAGTTTACTGTGCCTCTGTCTAATAGTGACAAGGGAGTAATCCCTGGGACAAACCTACGATCCCCCATCCACCTATCGAGATTCTTCTTGAAGAGATTCAGTGAGGTGCTCTGCCTCACATGAACTGGAATTCTATTCCAGAGTGAAGGGAGCCTCTGTGTTATGAACCTGTCCCTCCAGCAAGTTCTATTTATTTCTGTGCTGAGGTTCAAGTCCCTCGAGCGTGTGGCTCTAAGGGATTTAGATTTACTGAGGTGGAGCATGTCCATTAATTCTGGATTTGACATAGCTTTGTATGTCAGGCATAAATCGCCTCGAAGTAGGCGGTATGCAACTGAGTAGAGCTGGAGTTTTTTTAACCGAGCAGCATATGGCATCTGTTTGAGACCCTTGATCCTCTTGGTGAGATATGTTTGGGGTCTTTCTAATTGCTGCAGGTGTCAAGTAAGGTACATTCCAAAAGGGGCATTGTATTCTATGATGGGCCTGATGAGGGATGAATAAAGGGGCACGATTACCTCTCTTGATCTAGATGTGAAACCCTTCGTGATGAGGTGGACTATGTAGAAGGTCTTTCTAACCACTTTGGCAATGTGGTTTTCAAAGGAGAGATTGCTATCAACTTGGGTCACCAGGTCCCTAATAACTTTCTCTGTACTTAATGGGTTTCCGCCTATGTGGTAATTTGTGGGCACATTGTTTTTGCCAAAGGGTATGACTATACATTTTTTGGCATTTAGCTTTAAACCATGGCGCTGGCACCAGTTATCTGTCTCTGTGAGACCTTTTTGAAGGATGTTTGTGTCAGCTGGAGAGTTGATTATGGCACCCAGTTTGCAGTCGTCTGCAAACTTGGTGAGCCATAGTCCTCCCGCATTTGCCTGTGCCTTGGAAAAGTATATACCGAACAAGAGTGGTCCCAGGACAGAACCCTGTGGGACACCACTTGTGACTGGTTTCGAGTCTGACATGGCTCCAGCAACTCTCACTCTGTGGGTTCTGTCTTTGAGCCAGTTTGCGACCCATCTTGTGACATAGGGGTTTATATTTAAGCTGGATAGCTTATCTATGATGCCCGAGTGGGGTATTGTGTCAAATGCCTTTGCAAGGTCCAGATAGGCTGTGTGGACTACCTTCCCTTCATCTATGGCTTTGGTGACTGTTTCAAAGAAGTCAACCAGGTTCAAAAGGCAGGATCTGCCCTTGACAAAGCCAAACTGGGTAGGATCTAGTGTCTGTAGGTCCCCAATGTCTTTGTTTATGAGCTCCATGATGATCCTCTCCATAGCCTTGCAGACTAAGCTAGTCAGGCTTATGGGCGATAGTTTCCAGGGTCCAGAGGCTCCACCTTTGTGGAGTGGGACCACTGTTGCTGTACGCCATTCTGTGGGCACATATCCTGTAGTGAGGCTGAGATTGTATAGCTGTTTTATTTGAGGGATTAGTTCCTCTTGGAGTTCATGTAGGACGCAACCTGGGATGCCATCTGGTCCCATGGAAGCAGTGTTTTTTGCTTTGGAGAGGGCAGCCTTCACCTGAGCATCAGAGATGTTTGGGAGGCAGCCCTTTGCTGGGATAGATACTTGCTCTTTTGGGGGGGGGGGGGTGGAGAAGTTTGCACTGAACCTGTCTGCCAGGATATTGGTGTATTTTTTGTCGTTTAGAATCAACTCAGAACAAGTCTGGGAGTTGCATCCCAGGTTTCTAACATAACTGAAAAAATCCTTATGATTGTCTTTGGTGTCCTGTGCAATTTTTCTCTCGAAGCTGGCCTTGGAGGATTTTATGAGGGATCGTAATTTTTTGCTAGTACTGATCAGGGATGCCTTCCCTATTAGGGATTTTGCTCTATCATGTAGTAGCTTCCTCCTTCTGTTGTACAGTTTATTTATGGCAGGGGTCCACCAGACTGGACACCTGCTTTTGCTTGATTGGGTCTTGGTTTTGTTTGGGATAGCATGATCCATGCATTCCTGAAGATGTCCGTAGAATGCGTTTATATAGGATTCTGCAGTTTGGGCTGTAGTTTCCACTGGCCCTGGGGCCTTGAAGGATTCCACTTCAGTTTTGAGAAGTGAGAAGTTCGCTTTTGAGAAGTTTTTCACTGTGGTTTTCTGGGCTGGGGGTGGGGTCGGGATGTGGACATCCAGTGAAATTAATTTATGGTCTGATCTTACCAATGAGGGATATACTTCTGGTGTGGAGCATAGAGTCCCCATGTTGGTAATGATCAGGTCTAGTATGTTGTCCCCTCTTGTGGGAGTGGTGACTAGTTGTTCCATAGCATTTGAGTTTATAATTTCCAGGAACCTTTCGGCTAAGGTTCTGGGGCTTGAGTAGTGCTCCCAGTCAATGTTTGGGTATTTGAAGTCTCCCAATATAATGGTGTTCGGAGAGATCTTCATGTTCTCCAATGTTTTCAGGAAAGCCGAGTGGGATTCCTGACTTTGAGAGGGTGGTCTGTAGGATGCTATAAACTGAAAAGCAGTCTTGCCCACTGTTAGTTGCACATGGATGGTCTCCGATACTTCGTGCAATGCCACTAACCTGGAGGTGTGGATATCCTTGATAAATATGGAAACTCCCCTTCCTTTTGTGGTTCGGTCCAGGTTTTGGGGCCAAAAAGCATGATATGAGGTATAGCCTGGTAGTGCTGGGGTGCTCTCTGGAGCCTTGAACCAGGTTTCTGTCACTGCACAGATATCGATGTTCTCCAT
This sequence comes from Protopterus annectens, assembly GCF_019279795.1. Taxonomy (NCBI): domain Eukaryota; kingdom Metazoa; phylum Chordata; order Ceratodontiformes; family Protopteridae; genus Protopterus; species Protopterus annectens. The sequence goes on along the minus strand of NC_056731.1, from coordinate 1,925,320,524 downwards.
ACTGAGGAGAGCTTTGAGTGCGTGCATCTTGAGGTTAAGACTTCTGGTGTTTAGCAGCATTACCCTTAGTTTCTTGTTCCTTGTGCTGTCTATGGGGGTGGGTTTGACTTTTGAGCCTTGCCTAAAAAAGGCACTATGGGGGTGGCAAGAGCCTTTGCCAATATCCAAAAGCCCAGTGGTGACAGGTGCAAGCTGTCCCTAGCGAAGCAACGTAGCTTGTCGAGCATGTCATCCCAGGCTGACAGACACTGGATCCCCTTTGAATGACACCAAAATTTTAGCCAATTGTTAAAATCGATCATTTTGTCTTTGTACAGTGGCATGTTAAAGCAAACATGGGAGGGTTGTGGCTGACAAAGTTCGCAGATGACTGCAAACTAGGCGCCATAGTCGATACACCAGTGGACACATACATCCTGCAAAAAGGCCTCACAGAAACGGACAACTGGTGCCGGAGTCATGGCCTTAAACTAAATGCCAAAAAATGTATAGTCATCCCCTTTGGGAAAAACAAAGTACCCACAAATTATCACATAGACAGCAACCCACTGAGTACAGAAAAAGTAATCAGAGACCTAGGGAACCAAGTCGACAGCGACCTCTCATTTGACACCCATGTTGCCAAAGTGGTTAGAAAGACATTCTACCTTGCACACCTTATCATGAAGGGATTCACATCCAGATCCAAGGATGTCATTGTATCCCTGTACTCCTCCCTCATCAGACCCATGATTGAGTACAATGCCCCATTTGGTATGTACCTCACCCGGCATTTGCAAAAGCTGGAGAGACCACAAAAGTACCTCACCAAGAGGATCAAGGGTCTCCAATATATGTCTTATTCTGCCAGACTAAAGAAACTACAGCTCTATTCAGTAGCATACCACCTGCTCAGAGGTGATCTGTGCCTGATGTACAAGGCCATGTCCAATCAGGAACTGATGGACATGCTCCACCTCAAAAAATCCAAATCCATCAGAACCACGAGAGCTAAAGACTTAAACCTCGGCACAAGTATGAATAGGACATGCTGGAGGGATAGATTCATAACCCAGAGGCTTCCCATGGTCTGGAACAAAATCCCAGTTCATGTTAGGCAGAGCCCCTCACTAACTCTCTTCAAGAGAAATCTTGATGAGTGGATGGGAGATCGTAAGTTTACCCCAGGGGTCACATCTGTGTCACTACTAGACAGGGGCACAGTAAACTAATACTATTATATAAGGGGACCTTCACTGTGTCGCTACTAGACAGAGGCACAGTATTCTAAATCTAGTCTGTACATTTTTGTACCATTTCATGGGGTGGCGAAAGCCACATCACTATGGCTAGGCTTACGAATGCCCCAGGGCAGATAGCCTAGTACTAAACTATGAAACTATGAAACTATATGGATATCATTACAGTACTTACTACCCCTATCACGCTACACTGATACTGGGATCACTCTGCAATCTATCCCAGTGATCCACAGCTGTCTGTTCTGTTACATATGGATGTATATACATATGGATATCATTACAGTACTTACTGCCCCTATCACGCTGCACTGATACAGAGATCACTACACAGTGTAACCAGTGATTCACAGCTGTCTGTTCTGTTACATATGGATATATATACATGTGGATATCATTACAGTACTTACTGCCCCTATCACACTGCACTGATACTAGGAACACTACGCAATCTAACCCAGTGATCCACAGCTGTCTGTTCTGTTACATATGGATGTATATACACATGGATATCATTACAGTACTTACTGCCCCTATCACGCTGCACTGATACTGGGATCACTACACAGTCTAACCCAACGATCCACAGCTGTCTGTTCTGTTACATATGGATGTATATACATATGGATATAATTACAGTACTTACTACCCCTATCACACTGCACTGATACTAGGATTACTATGCAATCTAACCCAGTGATCCACAGCTGTCTGTTCTGTTATATATGGATGTATATACATATGGATATCATTACAGTACTTACTGCCCCTATCACACTGCACTGACACTAGGATCACTACGCAATCTAACCCAGTGATCCACATCTGTCTGTTCTGTTACTTATGGATGTATATACATATGGATGTCATTACAGTACTTACTGCCCCTATCACTCTGCACTGATACTAGGATCACTATGCAGTCTAACCCAGTGATTCACAGCTGTCTGTTCTGTTACATATGGATGTACATACATATGGATATCATTACAGTACTTACTACCCCTATCACGCTGAACTGATACTAGGATCACTATATCACTGGGTTAGATTGCATAGTGATCCTAGTATATATAGATATATATGGATATCTATATATGGATATCATTACAATACCTACTACCCCTATCACGCTGCACTGATACTGGGATCACTACACAGTCTATCCCAGTGATCCACAGCTGTTTGTTTTGTTACATATGGATGTTTAGATATATATATATATATATATATATATATATATATATATATATATATATATGTGTGTGTGTGTGTATGGATATCATTACAATACTTACTACCCCTATTATGCTGCACTGATACTGGGATCACTACACAGTCTAACCCAATGATCCACAGCTGTCTGTTCTGTTACATATGGATATATTTACATATGGATATCATTACAGTATTTACTACCCCTACCACACTGCACTGATACTAGGATCACTATATAATCTAACCCAGTGATGCACAGCTGTCTGTTCTGTTACATATGGATGTATATACATATGGATATCATTACAGTACTTACTACCCCTATCACGCTGCACTGATACTAGGATCACTACACAGTGTAACCCAGTGATCCACAACTGTCTTTTCTGTTACATATGGATGTATATACATATGGATATCATTACAGTACTTACTGCCCCTATCACGCTGCACTGATACTAGGATCACTACACAATGTAACCCAGTGATCCACAGCTGTCTGTTCTGTTACATATGGATGTATATACATATGAATGTCATTACAGTACTTACTGCCCCTGTCATACTGTACTGATACTGGGATCACTACGCAATCTAACCCAGTGATCCACGGCTGTTTGTTCTGTTACATATGGATGTATATGCATATGGATATCATTACAGTGTTAACTGCCCCATCACACTGCACTGATGCTAGGATCACTACGCAATCTAACCCAGTGATCCACGGCTGTTTGTTCTGTTACATATGGATATCATTACAGTACTTACTACCCCTATCACACTGCACTGATACTAGGATCACTACGCAATCTAACCCAGTGATTTACAGCTGTCTGTTCTGTTACATATTGATGTACATACATATGCATATCGTTACAGTACTTACTGCCCCTAACACACTGCACTGATACTAGGATCACTACACAATGTTACCCAGTGATCCACAGCTGTCTGTTCTGTTACATATGGATGTATATACATATGGATGTCATTACAGTACTTACTGCCCCTGTCATACTGTACTGATACTGGGATCACTACGCAATCTAACCCAGTGATCCACGGCTGTTTGTTCTGTTACATATGGATGTATATGCATATGGATATCATTACTGTGTTAACTGCCCCATCACACTGCACTGATGCTAGGATCACTACGCAATCTAACCCAGTGATCCACTGCCCCTATCATACTGCACTGATACTGGGATCACTACGCAATCTAACCCAGTGATCCACAGCTGTCTGTTCTGTTACATGTGGATGTCTATACACATGGATATCATTACAGTACGTACTACCTTTGTCATGCTGCACTGATACTAGGATCACTACGCAATCTAACCCAGTAATCCACAGCTGTCTGTTCTGTCACATATGGATGTATATACCTATGCATATCGTTACAGTACTTACTGCCCCTATCACACTGCACTGATGCCAGGATCACTACACAATGTAACCCAGTGATCCACAGCTTTCTGTTCTGTTACATGTGGATGTATATACATATGGATATCATTACAGTACTTACTGCCCCTATCACGCTGCACTGATACTAGGATCACTACGCAATCTAACCCAGTGATCCACGGCTGTCTGTTCTGTTACATATGGATGTATATACTAATGGATATCATTACAGTACCTACTACCCCTATCACGCTGCACTGATACAAGGATCACTACGCAGTCTAACCCAGTGATCCACAGCTGTCTGTTCTGTTACAAGTGGATGTATATGCATATGGATATCATTACAGTACTTACTACCCCTATCATGCTGCACTGATACTAGAATCACTACGCAATCTAACCCAGTGATCCACAGCTGTCTGTTCTGTTACATATGGATGTATATACATATGCATATCGTTACAATACATACTGCCCCTATCACATTGCACTGATACTAGGATCACTACACAATCTAACCCAGTGATCCACAGCTGTCTGTTTTGTTACATGTGGATGTATATACATATGGATGTCATTACAGTACTTACTGCCCCTATCACACTGCACTGATACTAGGATCACTACACAGTGTAATCCAGTGATCCACAGCTGTCTGTTCTGTTACATATGGATGTACATACATATGGATATCATTACAGTACTTACTGCTCCTATCACACTGCACTGATACTGAGATCACTACGCAATCTAACCCAGTGATTCACAGCTGTCTGTTCTGTTACATATGGATGTACATACATATGGATATCATTGCAGTACTTACTGCTCCTATCACACTGCACTGATACTGAGATCACTACGCAATCTAACCCAGTGATTCACAGCTGTCTGTTCTGTTACATATGGATGTATATACATATGGATATCATTGCAGTACTTACTGCTCCTATCACACTGCACTGATACTGAGATCACTACGCAATCTAACCCAGTGATTCACAGCTGTCTGTTCTGTTACATATGGATGTACATACATATGGATATCATTGCAGTACTTACTGCCCCTATTACACTGCACTGATACTAGGATCACTACGCAATCTAACCCAGTGATTCACAGCTGTCTGTTCTGTTACATATGGATGTATATACATATGGATATCATTGCAGTACTTACTGCCCCTATCCTGCTGCACTGATACTAGGATCACTACACAGTGTAACCCAGTGATTGACAGCTGTCTGTCTCTTACATATGGCGCAGTGTCTGAAGATACATTGCTGCATATGGAAGCACAAGGTGCTCCTTGTAACTTCTAGACCTACTAATGTTAATGCCTCGGATGTCTCATAAAGCCTAAGTATATACCGCCGTATATTAAATCTATGCTGCTAAAGGGTTGTGTCTGTGTTGTCATTAATGAAATGAGATGTTTCAGTGCTTATGTAGGTGGCACCACAGTTTATATGGTGCCTATGGCACATGGAGCATGAATCCAACCTTTGTGAAATGCATTTTGAAGAAGATGCTAATGAGGAAAATGAGAGCTGGACTTCCTGCGTACATACATTAGGAACGCCACCTTCCTCCATGGAGGCAATTACATACCTCTGCTGGGGTTATACTTCCTTTACCCCACTGAATGGCATATGGCCATAAACAAGAATGTTAATTCAATACAGTATGTAATACACAAGGGAATCCCTCTCTCAATTGTTTAGATATTAACATATATTATTTTTAATCCTAGTTTTTCCAAAGAGCATTGTAACTTCTTTGCAGATCACAACCAGGTGCAGAGTCAATCTGAAAAGAAGCACACTTTTCCTGTAAATCCCCTTGCTACCATAGTTTATATGAACATGTAAAGAGAACAGTCTTGCTGCCAGACTTTTGGTTACTACCAGTAATTCACCTTTCTCCTGACTGAACCCTGATTATTTTAACTTTTCTCTCCTGTTACTTGGCTAGAATTCCACAAGTAACACCACAACACCTATTCCAGAACTGTTTATGGAGCACCTCATTCATTATTATTAATATTCTGTGTGGGGTATTGGGACATGTCTTCCTCAAGTTTATACAACCGATATTTAATCCCACCTTATTCTGCTATTTGAGTGACCAAGACAATATGACATAAGTAATTTACTCTTAATTTTTGTCTTTATGTTTCTTCTTTGAATAACAGACACTCAGTGGATTTTCTCCCACAGAGGTTTTTCATTCATCCTATTCAAGGTCAAGGGGAGCTGCAGCTTAACCCATCAACAAAGAAGAATATGGCAGAGAACCAGCCGTGGATGAACACCAACCAATACATCTCAGAATGCACACACACACACACACACACACACACACACACACACACACACACACACACACACACACACACACACACACACACACACACACACACACACACACACACACACACACACCCACACACACACACACACACAAATACCACACACAGACACACACACACACACACACACACACACACACACACGGCTGAGAAAGGAGAAAATCATGGTCAGCTGCTTTACCCACATTAGGCACACACTCAGATCTTTGGACTAAAAGTAACAGTATGAGTCAGTCATAGTCCATGTGGCTATAAATGACATGAGATGTACTTCTCTAAACTATATGAAGAGCGACATCATGGAGCTCTTGGAATTTGTTTCCCAAGCTGTTATAAGCCTAGCGCTAAGCAGTATTTTACCTTCTCCAGGGAGGATGCCACAATACGAACAGAAGATATTCCTGGATTTTGAAAACACAAACTACCTGGACCAGATTGTCAATATGCCAACCAGGAATGCAAACATACAAACATGGTCTTCATAGAGCACTACACTCCCCCTAGTGTAATGTCATCTCTGGTAAGGGCAGACCACAAAACAAACTACTTTGAAGTAAAAATAAAATCTGGAACCCCAGCTAATCCCGGAATGTTTAGAAACTACTCCAAGGCTAGCTTTCTACCATTAAGTGATAACCTGGCAAAATGTCAAGCCCCCATAAACCCCGAGAATACTGCTATCTACACAGAACTCTTCATAGAAATCATATACAACTATGTTAATAGCTGCATAGAGACAGCTGTACTCACCATGAATAAGTACAGAACTAACTCAACCAACAAGCCACCTTGGTAGAATCACAACCCTAAAGCCATAACCTTTGTCATTTCAGAACATTAATACTTCATGTAACCTAGTGTATTAAAATCCAAGAGAGACACACAAGAAGCACAAAAAGAAGAATGAGTGTGTGTGTGTGTGTGTGTGTGTGTGTGTGTGTGTGTGTGTGTGTGTGTGTGTGTGTGTGTATATACGTGCATGAACAATAGTGGTGAGAAGGTAACAATACTAAAAGAATATCTTTGCAAAACATTTCAACTGAAGAAAAGAAAGAAATAAAGAGGTGTCTACACCAATGGAAAGAAGCATTCTGGGTGGATGGAGGTGATGGCAGTCCATTCACAAAATAAAGCTTCACATAGGAGTTCCCAAGCCATAAAGATACAATGTACTCTATTGAAATTAGACCTAGAATTCCAGCAGCACTACACAGATACCTAGTTATACTGCCAAGTACATTTTTAATAAACATAAGATAATTACACTGTGCCCGGAGGCTGAGGTTGCACTGATGGGTTTTGTTAGACAAAAACGAAGGCATTACAGATTGTAACTGTTAAGCTTTCATCTGAATCTCAAAGTGAGGAAAGTGGGTTTAGTGGAGTCTTCTCTGAAAAAAAAGGTTGTACAGAAAAGTGTCACAAGCAGAGTTATCTAAATTGGTGACCAAACTATAGAAAAAGAAGTTGCTGTCATCTTGACATATCTATATTTTAGCTATATGTGTGTATGTACATTTATACATGTGCATGTACTTATTTCTTTTTTATTTGAGTAATGTATTTATTTATTTATAATTGCTCTCTAGGTTACTTCAGCTAGCCAAAGCTCATTCTCATGTGAGACCTGGGAGCTTAAATCCCAGTTAATACCCTAACCAATAATTCAGCAAGAATGTTTTCATCAGAACATCATTATTTGATATACACAGTTATGTGTGTTTGTATTAACAGGTTATGGGGTTGTTCTGTGGGGTTGTTTTTTTTTTTTTTTGGCTCAGGGTTCTTATTAAAACAGAAGGTCTTGCAAAATGTGATACAGGCTCTAATGTTGATGACAAGAACAAATTGTATAAAGGATTAACCTGCCAAACATTAATGGATGTATATGTCATAAAAGCTGGAACCAGACAGTTAAAAAGTTGCCATTTATAACAGGTGGGAATAATGACTTCATACCATAATGGTAGCATTTTTCAAATTATCTTGGATTGCGAATGGTCTCACCAGTATAGACAAAAAGGAAAGTATACTTAATTATATTAAGAAATGCACAGTACAAACAGCAGTGCTGCAAGAGACACATTTAGAAAGGACCGAGCATTTGATAAACACAGGATTTCAGGATGGATATTCTGCAGAATATCACAGGCATAGGAAAAGAGGAGTACTTATATTATTTGCTAGAAGAGCCAGTAGTAGTAGAGCTAGTAGTGATAGAAGTGAAAAATAAGATAATAATGGTAGGTTTTTGGTAGTAAGGGGCTACAGGCAAGGGATGAGGATTACGCTGGAATGTATTTATATTCCACCTAAAACTGCTACTATGGAACTTAAAACTGGGAGAAATAATCAGCTTCCAGCAGGAAATATTACTTATAGACGGGGAATGAAATTTGAATTGTAACAATGAGGATGTATCGGGGGACCTAGAAGAGAAAATATAACAAAAGAGAATAGATTTCTAAAGAAACTTATGAAAATATATTTGAATGAAAGACATGAATTCAGTAGTAGGAACTTGGAGATAATTTACATATTATTCACCAAGCTTCAGTAAATGGGCTATTATATTCCACAGTAACATGCATTTAATTGAGAACTTTCACACCTTCAATAACTTTCAAAAGATTCAAAGAAACTTTATTGTCATTTAGGACTACACAAGTGCAGCCTAAATGAAATTACAAATGTCAGCTCACGAGAGAAATGCAGTGCAAATAATATAGATACAGCGGTGTCAGAGAATAACATAAGAAAGAAAATAACACGTATGACATGCAAGAGGTCATTCACATTACATAAACACACTGAATACCCATTATCCAGTGATAAATAATAAATAAAAAATAAATACCCACCACCAAACCCCTTCACCGTTAACAGAGACTTCCCATGCTTTGGAACAAGATTCCAATCTACATTAGGCAGAGCTCATCGCTAACACTTTTCAAGAGAAACCTTGATGAGTGGATGGGAAACAGAAAGTTTACCCCGGGGATCACTTCATCGCTCTGCTGGACAGAGGCACAGGGAACTAATCTAAGGGGGCGGCGAAAGCCAACACATTCTGGCTAGGCTTATAAATGCCTTCGGGCATACAGCCTAGTACCTACCTATGAACCTATAAACCTAGTGAATAGCAGCTGTTTAGTTACTGTATTGCACTTGTTAACCTTAGACATGGCTAAGTATAGCCATCGTATTGCATAACAGTACTGCTGGCGGTAATTGCTCAGAGCAGCAGGATTAAATAAAAAGAGGCTTCACTGTATCAGGTATTATAGTTGGTGTCCAAGTTAATAAGCCTCACAGCTGTGGGATGCAAACTGTTCCTGAAGCTGGTAGTCTTACAGCAGAAGCTGCGGTACCTCCTGCAAGTTGTGAGAACCAGTTGTGGGCCGGATGGGTTGAAACAGCTAGTATTTTGCATGTTTTCTTTCTTGTTCTTCTAAAGAAAAGCTAATGAATAGAAGGGAGGTTTGTGCCCAAGATTTTCTCAGCCAGCCTCACCACCCTCTGTAGTTTCTTCTTTTCAGCAACCGTGCAGTTGCCAAACAATGCTATGATGTTGCTAGTGAGGATGCTCTCGATAGCTCCCCTGTAAAAAGTGGTAAGAGCAGACAGTGGGAGGCTGGCCTTTTTGAGCTTTCTCAGGAGGTGAAGCCTCTGTTGAACCTTTTTGACTATATGGTTGGAATTAACAGTCAAAAGAGGTCATCTAAGATGTGAAGGCCCAGGAACTTGGTTGTTTTGCCTTTGTCTACTACCTCCCCTTTGATAGTGAGTGGTTGGTGAACTGTTGCCTTTTTTCTGAAGTCCATAATCATTTCTTTCATCTTAGTAACATTCAGGCCCAGATTGTTCCTGTCAAACCAGGCAATCAAAGTGTTCACTTCATCCCTGTAGTTATGTTCATCCCCATCACTAATGACACCCACAACTGAGGTATCATCAGCGAATTTTATAATATGGTTTGAGTTATGTTGTGCAGTACAGTCATGGGTGAGAATGGTGAAGAGCAAGGGGCTGAGCACACAACTTTTGGTGAACACCAATATTCAGAAATATGTGTTGAGAGGTTTTGTTTCTAGCACATGTCCATTGGGGTCTACCAACAGAAAGTCAAGAGTCCAGTTACATAGGTGCTTGTTTATCCCAACTTTCATGAGCTTATCCACCAGTTGCATCTGTATCACAGTGTTGAACGCAGAACTGAAGTCGATGTACAGCAGCCTTACATAGCTGTTCCTGCCTTCCAGGTATTTTAGTGCAAGGTGTAGTGCAGCTGATATCACATCCACAGTCGATCTATTTGCCTGGTATGCAGACTGGAGAGGATCAAAGGATTTTGGCAGAATCACAGATGGATGTTTCTTCACAATCCTCTCAAAACACTTCATGACGTTTGAGGTTAAGGTGACTGGTCTGAAATCATTGAGGCAGGTAGGGTTGGGATTCTTTGAAGTGGGACAATACATGTTTCCTTGAAATGCGAGGGGACTTTCTCTATAGCAATGGATGAGTTGAAGATGTCTGTCAGTACCAGACATAACTGAATCTTCAGGACCAGACATAACAGATCAGCACACTCCTTCAACACCTTGCCAGGTATGTTATCTGGTCCAGCAGCCTTCCTAGGATTCATCTTTTTAAGCTGAAGTCTCACGTTCTCAGAGTTTAAGGTGAGTACTATCTCCGCTTTGTTAGTGTTTGTTTTGGAAGGTACGGTGGTGTTCTTCTCCTCAAATCTGACAAAGAAGGAGTTCAGTTCATTCAGGAATTCCAAGATGTCATCACATTGGGGTGTTTCAGATCATGCACTGATAATTACTAAGATAAAAATGAAGGATAATGAAGTAAAGATGAGACACTGTCACCACCCCACCTACCAGCTAAAAAGAAAATAATTTAAGGAATGGGTAGTATAAATTATTCGAGAGTTATTAAGGAAGATTTATTTATTTATTTATTTATTTATTTCCCATTTTTTAAAGGGAAAGTCTGACTGGGCAAGAGCCGTTTTTCTGCGGAGGCCCAGGGAAAAATGCTACAGAATTAAATTAAATTTTTTACATAAAAATTGAGATACAACATAACCCAATAAAGATAAAATCAGCACTGTCAACATACAAAATTCATCTGGTAAATGAATACTAAGCAAGATAAATTATCATAAAAACGAAATCTTTCTGGGTGTAGAACACACTATTTACAATATAATTCAGATGCAGTTATCTTTCTAGGTATAGAACACACTCTTTACAATATAATTCAGATGTAGTTATCTTTCTGGTTGTAGAGCACACTATTTACAATATAATTCAGATGTAGTTATCTTTCTGGGTACAGAGCACACTATTTACAATATAATTCAGATGTAGTCAACCTTCTGGGTGTAGAGCACACTATTTACAATATAATTCAGATGTAGTTAATTTTCTGGGTGTAGAGCAAACTATTTACAATATAATTCAAATGGAGTTATCTTTCTGGGTGTAGAGCAAACTATTTACCATATAATTCAGATGTAGTTATCTTTCTGGGTGTAGAGCACACTATTTACAATATAATTCAAATCTAGTTATCTTTCTGGGTGTAGAGCACACTATTTGCAATATAACTCAGATATTCTTATCTTTCTGGGTGTAGAGCACACTATTTACAATATAATTCAGATGTAGTAATCTTTCTCGGTTTAGAGCACACAATTTACAATATAATTCAGATGTAGTTATCTTTCTGGGTGTAGAGCACACTATTTACAATATAATTCAGATGTAGTTATCTTTCTGGGTGTAGAGCACACTATTTACAATATAATTCAGATGTAGTAATCTTTCTCGGTTTAGAGCACACAATTTACAATATAATTCAGATGTAGTTATCTTTCTGGGTGTAGAGCATACTATTTACAACATAATTCAGATGTAGTTATCTTTCTGGGTGTAGAGCACACTATTTGCAATATAATTCAGATGTAGTTGTCTTTCTGGGTGTAAAGCACACTATTTACACTATAATTAAAATGTAGTTATCTTTCTGGGTGTAGAACACACTACTTACAATATAAGTCAGATGTAGTTATCTTTCTGGGTGTAGAGAGCACTATTTACAGTATAATTCAGATTTAGTTATTTTTCTGGGAGTAGAGCGCACTATTTACAATATAATAAAGATGCAGTTATCTTTCTGGGAGTAGAGCACCCTATTTACAGTATAACTCAGATGTAGTTATCTGTCTGGGTGTAGAAAACACTATTTACAATATAATTCAGATGTAGTTATCTTTCTGGGTGTAGAGCACAGTATTTACAATATAATTCAGATTTAGTTATCTTTCTGAGTCTAGAGCATACTATTAACAATATAATTCAGATGTAGTTATCTTTCTTGGTGTAGAGCACACTATTTACTATATAATTCAGATGTAGTTATCTTTCTGGGTGTAGAGCGCACTATTTACAATATAATTCAGATGTAGATATCTTTCTAGGTGTAGAGCGCACTATTTACAATATAATTCAGATGTAGTTATCTTTCTGGGTGTATTGCACACTCTTTACAATATACTTCAGATGTAGTTATCTTTCTGGGTGTAGAGCACACTATTTACAATATAATTCAGATGTAGTTATCTTTCTGGGTGTAGAGCACACTATTTACAGTATAAATCAGATGCAGTTATCTTTCTGGGTGTGGAGCACACTATTTACAATATAATTCAGATGTAGTTATTTTTCTGGGTGTAGAGCAAACTATTTACAATATAATTCAGATGGAGTTATCTTTCTGGGTGTAGAGCACACTATTTGCAATATAATTCAGATGTAGTTATCTTTCTGGGTGTAGAGCACACCATTTACAATATAATTCAGATCTAGTTATCTTTCTGGGTGTAGAGCACACTATTTGCAATATAAATCAGATATTGTTATCTTTCTGGGTGTAGAGCACACTATTTACCATATAATTCAGATGTAGTTATCTTTCTGTGTGTAGAGCACACTATTTACAATATAATTCAGATGTAGTTATCTTTCTGGGTGTAGAGCACACTATTTACAATATAATTCAGATGTAGTTATCTTTCTAGGTGTAGAGCACACTATTTACAATATAATTTAGATGTAGTAATCTTTCTCGGTTTAGAGCACACAATTTACAATATAATTCAGATGTAGTTATCTTTCTGGGTGTAGAGCATACTATTTACAACATAATTCAGATGTAGTTATCTTTCTGGGTGTAGAGCACACTATTTACAATATAATTCAGATGTAGTTATCTTTCTGGGTGTAAAGCACACTATTTACAATATAATTCAAATGTAGTTATCTTTCTGGGTGTAGAACACACTACTTACAATATAAGTCAGATGTAGTTATCTTTCTGGGTGTAGAGAGCACTATTTACAGTATAATTCAGATTTAGTTATTTTTCTGGGAGTAGAGCGCACTATTTACAATATAATAAAGATGCAGTTATCTTTCTGGGTGTAGAGCTCCCTATTTACAGTATAACTCAGATGTAGTTATCTGTTTGGGTGTAGAAAACACTATTTACAATATAATTCAGATGTAGTTATCTTTCTGGGTGTAGAGCACAGTATTTACAATATAATTCAGATTTAGTTATCTTTCTGAGTCTAGAGCATACTGTTAACAATATAATTCAGATGTAGTTATCTTTCTTGGTGTAGAGCACACTATTTACTATATAATTCAGATGTAGTTATCTTTCTGGGTGTAGAGCGCACTATTTACAATATAATTCAGATGTAGATATCTTTCTAGGTGTAGAGCGCACTATTTACAATATAATTCAGATGTAGTTATCTTTCTGGGTGTATTGCACACTCTTTACAATATACTTCAGATGTAGTTATCTTTCTGGGTGTAGAGCACACTATTTACAATATAATTCAGATGTAGTTATCTTTCTGGGTGTAGAGCACACTATTTACAATATAATTCGGATGTAGTTATCTTTCTTTGTGTAGAGCATACTATTTACAATATAATTCAGATGTAGTTATCTTTTTGGGTGTAGAGCACACTATTTACAATATAATTCAGATGTAGTTATCTTTCTGGGTGTATAGCACACTATTTACAATATAATTCAGATGTAGTTATCTTTCTGGCTGTAGAGCATACTATTTACAATATAATTCAGATGTAGTTATCTTTCTGGGTGGAGAGCATACTATTTACAATATAATTCAGATGTAGTTATCTTTCTGGGTGTAGAGCACACTATTTACAATATAATTCAGATGTAGTTATCTTTCTGGGTGTAGAGCACACTATTTACAATATAATTCCGATGTAGTTATCTTAATGGGTGTAGAGTACACTATTTACAATACAATTCAGATGTAGTTATCTTTCTGGGTGTAGAGTACACTATTTACAATATAATTCAGATGTAGTTATCTTTCTGGGTGTAGAGCACACTATTTACAATATAATTCAGATGTAGTTATCTTTCTGGGTGTAGAGCACACTATTTACAATATAATTCAGATGTAGTTATCTTTCTGGGTGTAGAGCACACTATTTACAATATAATTCAGATGTAGTTATCTTTCTGGGTGTAGAGCACACTATTTACAATATAATTCAGATGTAGATATCTTTCTGGGTATAGAGCACACAATTTTACAATATAATTCAGATGTAGTTATCTTTCTAGGTGTAGAGCACACTATTTACAATATAATTCAGATGTAGTTATCTTTCTAGGTGTAGAGCACACTATTTACAATATAATTCAGATGTAGTTATCTTTCTGGGTGTAGAGCACACTATTTATAATTTAATTCAGATGTAGTTATCTTTCCGGGTGTAAAGCACACTATTTACAGTATAATTCAGATGTAGTTATCTTTCTGGGTGTAGAGCACACTATTTACAATATAATTCAGATGTAGTTATCTTTCTGGGTGTAGAGCACACTATTTACAATATAATTCAGATGTAGTTATCTTTCTGGGTGTAGAGCACACCATTTT